>NC_068989.1:90244743-90246326 GCF_001194135.2 Octopus bimaculoides
ATATATATATAGGCGCAGGGTTGGCTGTGTGGTAAGTAGCTTGCTTACCAACCACATAGTTCCGGGTTCAGTCCCACTGCGTGGCGCCTCAGGCCAACCAAAGCCTTGTGAGTAGATTTGGTTGACGGAAACTGGAAGAAGCGCGTCGCATATATATGTATGTATGTACGTACGTATGTATGTATGCAATTGTGTATTTGTGTTTGGCCCCACCATCGCTTGACAACCGATGCTGGCGTGTTTATATCCCCGTAACCTAGCGGTTCGTCAAAAGAGAACGATAGAATAAGTGCTAGGCTTACAAAGAATAAGTCCTGGGGTCGATTTGTTCGACTAAATGGCGGTGCTCCAGCATGGCCGCAGTCAAATGACTGAAACAAATAAAAGAATAAAAGAATAAACGAATAAAAGAATAAAAGAATATAGTATATATGTGTGTGCGTGTGTGTACAAAGAAACAGTCTCTCTCTCTCTCTCTCTCACACACACACACACATACATATTCTACATTATATATATACACCTATATATACACCTGTGTATATACACCTCGCACCTTGTCGCACACATACGTCATGCATAACATATTCTCCACAATGCAGAACCCCAATGGGGTGTCTTAACGTGGTCACTCTACCTGTTAGAAATAGCAACCAAATCGCCATGAAATCATAGTTTATTAAGAATTAAAAGGATGCATTAGATAACAGGATACAGGAGAAACGAAACATTAGATAACTCCTTCTACAAGAGGCGCAAAGCCTGAAATTTTGAGGGGAGGGGCTTATTTCACCGAATCCGGAAACGTGAAAGGCTATGTCGACCTCGGCGACATTTGAACTCCAAACATCAAGCCGGAAGAAATGTGCTTAGCGTTTTGTCCGATGCATTAATGACTCCGCCAGCTCGGCCCCTTACATGTTCGATACATTCGGTAACGAAGTCCTTGTTGTCGTTAAAATGATGGGACCGACATGGCTGGAATGCCTTTGAGCACTGGACTGCCCTGATCAGGATTGATCCGGGAACTGAGCAATAACGACGTTACTCACACAATTCACCCCACGTGGCACAATTCCTACACATACTATACAACCGACACATTACACGGCACACACACACACACACACACACACACTACGTTTTGTATAATGTACATACACAAACTAAACAGAAAACTGATACAACTTGCTTTACATAAATATACGCACGTATTACATACATACATACGCATTCACACGTGCACACATTATACAATGTACACATTACACAATACGCGTACATATTGTATAATGCGTTTATGCATCTACCGATATACGCGCATATTACCTAATACGCACATACACATTATACAGGACATGCATATGATACATACATACATTACACAATACTCACGCATACATTACACAATACTCTCGCATACATTACACAACATTCACGTACACATTATACATTACATATGTCTACATTGCCGAATACACATGCATATATTACACAATATTCATGATTTTATTATGCAATACACACCCATACATTACACAATACACGCAATGCACAATACACAGACATTATACAATGCATAC
>NC_068989.1:90249467-90250253 GCF_001194135.2 Octopus bimaculoides
GAGAGAGAGAGAGAGAGAGGGGAAAAGTGAATTTGAGTGAGAGAGACAGAGAGAAAGAGACAGGCAGACAGTGACGGAGAGAAACAGGTAGACAGATAGACAATTGAAAGAGGAGAGAGAGAGAGAGAGAGAAAGAATGGGATAGACAGAGACAGTGAGAGTGAAGACAGATAGAGAGGAAAAAGAAGAGAATGAGAGAGAGAGAGAGAGAGATTTAGACAGAAAGAGAGACAGACACATAGACAGAGGGGAGAGAAAAGGAAAGAAAGAGCCTGATAAGAAGAGAGACAGATATACAGAGGGGGAGTTATAAAGAGGGAGAGAGAGAAACATGAAGAGGCATGAAAAGGGAGAGAAAGAAAGAAAGAAAGAAACAAACAAACGAAAGAAAAAGAAGAAAAGAAAGAAGGCGAGAATCAAGAGAGAAAGTATGCAGGAAAACAATCAAAAATAATTGGAAATGATGAATGAGAAGAATGAAAGGATTGAAGGAAGGAAAAGAGAGAGGGAGAGAGAACGATATGAAGACAAAGAACAGGTGAACGAGTGTGAGTGAAGGAGTGGAGAAGAAGAGAGAAAGAACGAGGTATGAGGATGATAAATGAAATGTAGAATAAAGGAGAGCGAGTGATTGAGAGACGGAAATAAATTGAAAGAGAAAAATAATGGAAAAGATATTAGAAAGTGGAAGAAGGAAAGTATGGGTGAATGAGAAGAAGTAGAGAAGTAGAGAGAGACAGAAGGAAAGAGAGAGAGAGAGAGAGAGAGAGAGAGAGAGAGAGAGAG
>NC_068989.1:90250263-90251827 GCF_001194135.2 Octopus bimaculoides
GAGAGAGAGAGAGAGACGTGAAGGAAGAAAGACCTGAAGAAAAAATGGATGAATGAAAGAAAGCGAGAGAAAGAAAGAAAGGAAGAAGAAAGAAAAATTACTTTTGTAAATTAGATTAATACTTCCGTTGAATAACTATGTTAATCCTTCTGTAGTGTATCTAGGTTAATCTTTTAGTGTGTATCTAGGTTAATCTTTCTGTAGTGTATCTAGGTTAATCTTTCTGTAGCGTATCTAGGTTAATCTTTTAGTGTGTATCTGGGTTAATCTTTTTCTAGTGTAATCTAGGTTAATATTCCTGTAGTGTACGTTAATCTTTTTTTGTGTATCTGGGTTAATCTTTTTCTTGAGTAATCTAGATTAATCTTCCTGTATGTAGTGTACGTTAATCTTTTATTGTGTATCTGGGTTAATCTTTTTCTTGAGTAATCTAGGTTAATATTCTTGTAGTGTACGTTAATCTTTTATTGTGTATCTGAGTTAATCTTTTTCTAGTGTAATCTAGGTTAATCTTCCTGTAGTGTACGTTAATCTGTTATTGTGTATCTGGGTTAATCTTTTCATTGAGTAATCTAGATTAATTTTCCTGTAGTGTACGTTAATCTTTTATTGTGTATCTGGGTTAATCTCTTTCTAATGTAATCTAGGTTAATCTTCTTGTAGTGTACGTTAATCTTTTATTGTGTATCTGGATTAATCTTTTTCTAGTGTAATCTAGGTTAATCTTCCTGTAGTGTACGTTAATCTTTTATTGTGTATCTAGGATACGATTTTTAAAAATTTATTTATGAGCCCTTTTGATTGCTATATTATTCTAGCAGACCCCCGAAACTTATTTCAAAATTCTTAATCTGTTTTTCTCATATTAACTTGTGTAGGTTAAACTTTGTTAAATGTTAGAGAAAGAAACGTAGCTGTTTCTTGCAATATATACCCAAGACATACATCTAATACAAAAAACTTTTTCAGGGGCCCCTTAAAATACTATTGCGGATCCCCAATTTACAATGTTGTTCCGTAGACTCCCAAAAATCTTAAATGAACCCTCAGGGGCCATATGGACTCCGGTTGAGAACCACTGGGCTAAGATGGTCGTATCAAACCACGTAACGTTTCGGGTCTGGCACCCAGTAAAAAAAAACAGGCGCGTAGTAGTAGTAGTAGTAGTAGTAGTAGTAGTAGTAGTAATTGTTGTTGTGGTTATAATTTAGACAAGTGTGATGCAATTGTGGATACAGTCAGACCAAGTAAGTGGTAAACGGGTGTATATGCGTGTGATTATGCAAGTGTGTGTGTATATATATATATATATGTATATATTGTGTGTATGTGTGCATATATATAGCGTTGCTATTATGTTAAACTGCCGTATGTCCAAATTTGGCCATTTGCGTTTTTTTTAAATTCAATATTTAATTTTGCTTGCAATAGCCGGTTCTTCTAGTCAAACTATCGTATCTCCAGCTGCTTCAGATGAAAATTGTCAAAGGTTTAGCAATTTTCAAAAGTGTAGTGAGTTCTACATACGACAGTTTCGCGAAAATATTTCTGACTGAAAATATCA
>NC_068989.1:90251837-90252911 GCF_001194135.2 Octopus bimaculoides
TTGTCAAAGGTTTAGCAATTTTCAAAAGTGTAGTGAGTTCTACATACGACAGTTTCGCGAAAATATTTCTAACTGAAAATATCCTACATGCATGGAGTTACGATTTTATGCACCCAACGAAGTATTAATGTTAAGCTGAAACTGTTGCTAATGTAAAAACGAATGGAATGGTGAAACTATTCTATTTTCGTTTTCTGGAAAAGCAATGTTTTGGACTTACGACACTTTTACATAATGGCAACGATATACACACACACACAGGTGGATGGATGGATGGATACTGGCTAACAAATACACATGATAGACAAGTAGACAATCAGAGAGAGAGAGAGAGAGAGAGAGAGAGAGAGAGCAAAATTCCTGGAATAATATTAACTACTTTTTGCCGACGTCTACCATCGCTAGTTTCTCGGATTCTAGTTTTATTTTTTTCTCTTCGTTACTATTAAGTGCAAGTTAAGATTAGACGAGGTAAAGATCTAAGCAAATTGTTATGAACTCTACACAAATATTGTTTCTGTGTGTGAAAGAGAGAAGACGTTGACAGACGACTCTTTCTCGCCCTTTGGAAAGACGTTAATATTAAGCGTAAAATAACGAACTTGATACCAATGTTGAGATAATATAATCAACGAATATGAGATGAAACAAAGAAGAAAATCCAAGAAGAAATTATTTTTAAAGATTTTCCATTATTTTTCAATCATTTCTTTCCGTCTTTTCTCTCTGTAAGATAGCCTTCATGTACAGATGGATTGAAAACGAAAAATGAAATAACGTAAGACAATTAAACGAGATTAGAGATGAGATGAACTTCCACATCTATAATGTATTTCTGTCTGTCTGTCTGTCTGTATGTCTGTATGTATGTATGCATAAGCACGTATGTATGTATTTATAAGTATGAATGTATTAATGTTTTTGTATGTGTGTACGGATGGGTGTACGCATTCATATATGTATATGTGAATATGGATGGATGTATGCATGGTTGTATGGAAGAGTATAGATATATGTGTGTATACATGTATATATAGTGTATGAGATTATATATATATATATATATATATATAT
>NC_068989.1:90254856-90256723 GCF_001194135.2 Octopus bimaculoides
TATATATATATATATATATATATATATATATATATATATATCCGTACAAATATCTATTCGTCTGTATATACTCAAACTCCAGCAACTTAATATTTTATTGCGGTTACACCTCTTTAAGACTTTTATTTTCTGTATTTGTCATATATTTTATATATTCCTTGTTGGATTGTAACACAAACGCGGTGTTGGGCATGGTTTGGATGCAGGGAGAGGGAGAGGAGAGAGAGAAAAACGGAAAGGATACACACGCGAACACACACACCCGTGGGTGGGTGGGTGTGTTTATATACATATATATTATATTATAAACAAGAATATTATTGACAATGACTTCGAAGTTTCGACCAGTTAAGCCATCGTCGGATTGCGATGTATTGAAGTTAACTTTGGCTTTATATACATGTGTGTGTGTGTATTTGTATGTATATATTTATGTATGTAATGCATATATATGTACATACAGGGAGGTATAATTTTAGGCATGTGCCTGTATGTGTATACATACATACATACGTACGTACGTACATACGTACATAGATACATACATACATGCATACATACATACATACATATATACATACATACATACATACATACATACGTACGTACGTACGTACGTACGCACACACACGAAGTAGGGAGACGGAGATAAAACCTCCCGACACAAAATCTCGTCAAGTTAACCGGCGTAACATCAAACTTGCTTAAAAGGTGATCAGACGCATAAAGTTACTTTCACTGATGTTGTTATTATTATTATTATTATTATCATTATTATTGACGGTGGTGGTGGTGGTGGTGGTAGCCGTGGCTGTTGTTTTTGTGATGTTGGTGATTATTGCTTTCTTTCTTTCTTCCTTTTCATGTTGATTTTCTTTTTTTGTTTTTTAATGAACGACACAATTTCGTACTTCAACAATTTACGTTGAAGCTCTTGGTATTCTTTCTGTTGTTGCTGCTGCTGTCGTTTTGGCTGCTGCTGTTAACTCTTCTCCTCCTCCTCCTCCTCCTCCTCCTACTACTACTACTACTACTACTACTACTACTACTACTTCCTCTTCTACTTTTTCTTTTTCTTTTTTCTTCTCCCCATTATTATTATTATTATTATTATTATTATTATTATTATTATTATTATCATACTTCATTTTCTTTATTTCTTCTTTTTTCTCCTTTTTCTTCGTCACCTCCTCCGCCTCCTCCTTCTCATCCTTCTACCCTCCCCCTCCTCTCATCATCATCATCTTTTTCGTCATCTTTCTTTCTCTGTTCCTTCTCCTTTCCTTTCTTTCCTTCATCATCATCGTCATCTTCATCAGCAACATACTCTTCCCCCTCCTCCTCTTCGTGCTCGTGATCCTCTCCTCTTCCTCCCCGTCGTCGTCATCATCATCGTCACCGTCATCGTCGTCTTTATCAGCTCATCAGCAACCTCCTCCTCCTCCTCATCATCATCATCACTATCACCATCATCGTTCCCGTCTTCCTCTCCTTCTTACCTCCCCCTCTACCTCTTACCCTTTCCCCTCCTTTTTTCTTACGGTTTGTTCTTCACAGCAGGAACCTATTCAGAAATCCATCATCACAGAAATCCCATCGTTTTGCCATATTTATTTATCTATTTATCTATTTGTTTATTTATTTGTTTATTTATTTGTTTATTTGTTTATTTATTTGTTTATTTATTTCTTCTTTCGTTCTCTTCCTCTTTTTTTCCTTTCTTTTCCTTTCTATTATATCTTCTTCGCAATCATCCGTCTTGCGTTCCTCCTAGCTTCTTTTAATGCTTCCTTTTACTACTTCTTCTTCTTCTTCTTCAAGAAATTTAACCACCACCACCACCACCACCACCGCCACCAACAACACC
>NC_068989.1:90257174-90258545 GCF_001194135.2 Octopus bimaculoides
AAACACTGTGTGATAAGTAACTTGGTTTCCAACCACATGGTTCCGGGTTCAGTCCCACTGCGTGGCACTTTGGGAAAGTGTCTTCTACAATAGCCTCGGGCCGACCAAAGCCTTGTGAGTGGATTTCGTAGACGGAAACTGAAAGAAACTCATCGAATATATATGTATGTATGTATGTATGTATGTATGCATGCATGTATGCATGCATGTACGTATGTATGTACGTATGTATGTACGTATGTATGTACGTACGTATGTGCGTATGTACGTATGTACGTACGTATGTATGTGTACGTTTGTGTGTGTACGTATGTATGCATGTATGTATGTAACCGGCCGAAACTTCAACGATGATCTGGAACTCGACTGAGGATAGAAAGCTCCGAATGACTCGTCCTTGTTTTTTCCCTATCCTTCTTTGTGTTGTCTAACTGCCCGGATGTTTTGTTGTCGCCTGTTACGTTCTTGTTCCATTTTTCGTTTTCTTTATATATATATTGCTTGACAACCGATGCTGGTGTGTTTACGTCTCCGTAACTTAGCGATTCAGCAAAAGGAACGGACAGAATAAGTACTATGCTTACAAAGAATAAATCTGGGGTCGATTTGTTCGACTAAAGGTGATGCTTCAGAATGGCCGCAATGAAATATCTGAACAAGTAAAAGAATAAAAGAATAAGGCGGTGCTCCAGCATGGCCGCAGTCAAATGACTGGAACAAGTAAAAGAGTATACATACACACACATACAATCATGCATACAAACACACACACACACACATACACACACACATACATACATGCATAAGTGAAAGCGCGTGGCTTAGTGGTTACGATATTCGGCTCACGATCATAAAGTCATGAGTTCAGTTCCTAGTTGCGCATTATGTCCTTGAGCAAGACTCTTCATTTCACATAACTCCAGTCTACTCAGCTGACAAAGGTAAGTTGTACCTGTAATTCAAAAAGGGCCAGCCTTGTCACATTCTGTACCATGCTGAATACTCGGCCACTTGCACGTTTATTTCACGTGCAGGTGGTTCATCTGTTGATCGGATCAACTAGAACGCTCGTCACCGTAACCGACGGAGACCCATTAATCTCTGTCCACCTTTCTATCTACATATCTGCCGTTTCATTCCTGCAAGAAAAACGTATCTACCATCATAGAGGCCAGCTGTCCTGTTGAGGTGAGTAGATCTCTTCGAAAATCAACGAGAAAAAAGGATAACTACGACTTGAAATTTTTTTTTGCTTTCTTTTCCCTTTCTTTTTTTTTTTATTGCTCAAATTATATTCGTAGAATATTGGTGCATCTTAACCGAGACTACGTATTTGTGTTTATATGCACGGAAACAGGTATTTTTTTTACC
>NC_068989.1:90259366-90260580 GCF_001194135.2 Octopus bimaculoides
GATGATATTACTTGATGTCAGTCCTCATGCGGAGGTCAGGGTGAAGAGACAATGATGACGGTGATGATGATGATGATGATGATGATGATGATGACGACGACGACGGCGATGCTCATGCTGATGATGGTGATGGCGGTGGTGATGCTGCTGCTGCTGCTGCTGCTGCTGCTGATAGTGACGATGATGTTGACGTTGGTGATGATCATGATTGTGATGAAGCCGGTAGCCAACACGGTGGCGGTGATAGCAAAAGAAATTATATATATATATATATATATATATATATATATATATATATATATATATATATATATATAAGTATGTATGTATATACGTGTGTGTGTGTGTGTGTTTATGTATGGAAGGTGTTTTGCTTCCTGCACGAAACATCAAAAAAGAGTAAATACTTTTATGTTCATCGATTTGCATTCAACGTCTGCATACCCCACCCCCATCGCCATTCCCCGCCACCAGCTCCACCCTGCTATTTTTATTCATTGTTTAAATACACACACACACACATGCATATATATGTGTGTGCGTATACATACATATATATATATATACACATATACATATGCGCATGTCTATGTATATATATATACATATGCATGTATATGTCAAATATATATATGTATATATATACATGGGCATATAGGTGTATATATATATATATATATATGTATGTAGGTGTGCATGTTATGTGTGTACGTATGTATGTCTGTGTGTTCATCGTTATCTTTTCATTTGAAGATCTAAGAAACATGGAAAGTTCCAAAAAATTCTAATTTCTTCGGTATTTTTTTGTTTTGCCTTTTTTCTTTTTTGCTTCTCTTTCGTTTCTTTCAATTCAGGTGTTTTTTCGTTTCATTTTCCTTCAATTCCATCTATTTTTTTCTCTCTTCTTAATTCTAGTTATCTTGAACGTATGTGTGTGTGTATGTGCAAATAGACACATATATGTATATACATACACACATTCACACACACACACACGCACATGTTATATATCTTTATATGAATGTGTATGTGTGTGTGTATGTATATGTATGAGTGTGTATATGTACACATGTATACATGTTCATATGGATACATACATATGTAGTAAGTGTGTATGTATGTGTACCTATCCATATGTGCGCGTGTATCCGCGCGCGCATATATATGAATACATATGTATATTATATAGTATATATATATATATATATATATAT
>NC_068989.1:90261009-90265707 GCF_001194135.2 Octopus bimaculoides
TATCCGTAGTTTTGTGAAGATGCGGTTACTATTTCTTGGAATCCTCATCGTTATTGTTGTAGTTATATACATATATTTATACATATATCGTGGCACTCCGTCGGTTACGACGACGAGGGTTCCAGTTGATCCGATCAACGGAACAGCCTGCTCGTGAAATTAACGTGCAAGTGACTGAGTACTCCACAGACACGTGTACCCTTAGCGTAGTTCTCGGGGATATTCAGCGTGACACAACGTGTGACAAGGCTGACCCTTTGAATTACAGGCACAACAGAAACAGGAAGTAAAGAGTAAGAGAAAGTTGTGGTGGAAGAGTACAGCAGGGTTCGCCACCACCACACAGCTATGCTTATACATTCCCCTACTACCTCTACTGCAATTGCTACTATCGTCAAGAGCACCTGAACTACGTATCACTACTACTGCTACCACACCCCACCACCACCATCACCACAACAACAACAACAAGAACAACAACATCTGCCACCACCACCACCACCACTACCACCGCCATCACCACATACACACACACTATACTAAAATCGCAACTAGCACAACCACTATCAACCACTATCAACCACTACCACAACCCCACATGTACTACTACTACGACTACTACTGCTTCGACTACTACTACTACTACTACTACGACTACTACTACTTCGACTACTACTACTACTACTACTACTACTACTACTACTGCTACGACTACTACTACTACGACTACTACTACTACGACTACTACTACTACGACTACTACTACTACGACTACTATATTCACTACTATCATCACCACCACCACCACTACTACTACTACAACTACCACTACCTCCACTACAACCACTGTCACCACCACCACTACCAGTATAGCATCTACTACTACCACCACCACCACTACTACTACTATTACAAACACCTACGCTACCATCATCCCCTACCAACCCTTCCACCATTCTGAAATCTCGTCTGTTGTTCCTACGAAAAGAACTTCGTAACATATTTTCTTTCTTTTTTCCCTTTCTCCTTCCATTTTCTCTTTGTTCTTTCTTTCTCTCTCTTCTTTTTTTTTACTTTCCTACTTCCGTCTTCTCCTCGCCTCCCCGCTCCCACACAAGTTTAGCTCAACATTCCTTCATTTTTTAAATCATTGGCTTGGTTATATACATGCTCACATATGCATCGTCACATAAACAGTCAATATATATATACGTATATATGTGTGTGTGTGTGTGTATGTATATGTGTGTGTGTATATATATATATATATATCTATATATATATATATATTATATTATATTATATTATATTATATTATATTATATTATATTATATTATTTAACCTACCATTTCTTTTAAAATTTTAACCTTGTGATTCAATTAACTCTGATGGAAGAAATAAAGAGTATTGCTATGGTTGGAGTTAGCTCGCTCATAGCAACCTATATCTTTCAGAAACGGCCGTAAGACTTTATACATAGACTTTATACATGTTCCAGACTCCTTATGAATCAGTTTACATCCGCTTTATCATCCTCTCCATTCGGACTTTGCAAATACATTTATGGACTTACACTTTTTATATATTTACATTTATGAATTTTTATATTTGTATGAATTTTTATATATTTATAAATTTTCGTGTATATGGATGTATTTATAAATTCTTAGAAAATTTTCACATATCATATAGATGAATGCATCTATGTATGTACCTTGTATACCATGGAGAATTTCGTTAATATGGATCGAATGAATATATACATCGGCCTTTAAATTAGTTTTCTCCTCTCCTTAAAAAGAAACATTATAAAATGCTTATGTAATATTGTATTATTTAAAGGTGGCGAGATGACAGAATCGTTAGCACGCCGGGCCAAATGCTTAGCAGTATTTCGTCTGTCTTTACGTTCTGAGTTCAAATTCCACCGAGGTCGACTTTGCCTCTCATCCTTTCGGGGTCGATAAATTAAGTACCAGTTGTGATCTAATCGACTGCCCCCCTCTCCCAAAATTTCGGGCCTTGTGCCTAGAATAGAAAAGAATATTGTATTGTTTGTTTGCAAAATAAATATAAGATAAAAAAAATTGTCAACTTTTGTTGTATTCATTATAAATATTGTTTCCGGTATAACTTAATATTACTAAAAGATATTACCGGTTTCTGGCACACTGGAAAAAAAAGAACTACCAGTACGTCACATCATGTAGTTTGAGAAGTACTACAGTAGAAGACACTTGCCCAAAGTACCGAGCCGTGGGACCGAACCCGAAATCAAGTGGTTACAAGCGTCTTAACCATACAACTATGTCTATTTTGTTTTTTTTTATCTGACATTTTCGTAGCGCGTTGTGCTTGCTAATGGTGTGTGTGTGTGTGTGTTCAGTTAAAATATATTATCTCGCACCAAGAAGTTTTACTGCAAACTTAAACATCAGCGAGACGAACAACAGAAAGAACTGAACGTCTTCATATACTTCTATGCAATGGCACATTCCACTTGCCAAAAACGGGATCGTTCGTAGTGCAATTTCAACGACATGTGCAAGACATCATGCTATCTCTCGAGTTTTGATTTTATATTTTCTGTTTTATTCAAAAATATATAACAATTTACATATCAAACTTAACAAAAGTTATGATTCAGTATTTCATGTTAAAAACAAAACACAGATTGCCAGCACACATTCGTATTGGAAGAGGCAGACGATGTTTAAGCTGTAATTCAATATAAACGTTGAAATATGTTTCCCTTCGAGACATTACTAATGGAAGAATCACTAACACGCCGGACAAAATGTTTCGTAAGATTTCTTCCGTCTTTACGTTCTGGGTTCAAATCCTGCTTTGTCTTTCATTCTTTCTGGGTCGATAAAATAAGCATCAATTGAGTACTTGGGTCGATGTAATCAACTTAATCCCCGACTCCCGATTCTGCCGAAAATGCTGGCCTTGTGCCAAAATTTGAAGTCAGTATTAAGGCAGCAAGCATGTAGAATTGTTAGTACGCCGGACAAAATGTTTCGCGGCATTTCTTCCGGCTTTACGTTCTGAGATCAAATTCCGCCAAGGTGAACTTTGTCTTTTATCCTTTCGAGGTCGATATAATAAAGTACCCGTTGCGTACTTGGATCGATATATTCGACTGGACCCCTCTCCCAAAATTTCAGGCCTTGTACGACACATCTTTCACGTCTTTATGTTCTGTGTTCAAACTTTATTTCAAGTGTCTTGCTCAAGAACACAACACGCAGCCCGGTCCAGGAATCGAACAAACAACCTCACGATCGTAAGCTCGACGCTTTAACTATAGAGCTTACGATCATGAAGTTGTGAGTTCGATTCCCGGACCGGGCTGTGTGTTGTGTTCTTGAGCAAGACACTTTATTTCACATTGCTCCAGTTCACTCAGCTGTAGAAACGAGTTGTGACGTCACTGGTGCCAAGCTGTATCGGCCCCTTTGCCTTTCTCTTGGATAACACTGGTGGCGTGGAGAGGAGGAGGCTGGTATGCATGGGCAACTGCTGGTCTTCCATAAACAACCTTGCCCGGACTTGTGCCTCGGAGGGTTACTTTCTAGGTGCAATCCCATGGTCAGTCATTACCGAAAGGGGTCTCAACAATGTATGTATGTATGTATGTAGACCTGTCAAAGGGCGGAAGATCTCATGAGCAGTCAACGGCCACCCAACAATATGTGTACATGTGTATGTGTGCATGTATGTGTTCGCGGGGACGGGGAAATACCTAGGTTGGTGTCCAGGCGCGCGGTTGGCCCACTGGGAGTGGGAGACTTCTGTCTTGTTGTCACAACATCTCCCTAGGAGAGGGAAACTCTGAGAGAAAACCTGTGACACTGACGATCTTCAATGATGTAGACTAGTTCTTCTTTTCGAGTCTATGTTGTCCGTGTTCAGAGAGTGGGATTGGATTTGTGCAAATCCTTTCCGTCACTATGAAAAACTATCATGCACAGGGGCATCACTTGAAAAAAAAAGTAAGACCAACCACAAAAATGGCTGGTCCTAGCCTTCGCATGTGTGGGACTTTCGATCAGACGATGGCAATACTCAAACACGAATTTCCGGCCATCATTTTTTATGTATGTATGTTTGTATGTATACATGTATACATATAACTATCTATCTATTGATCTATCCATCTACCAGACTTTCTGCGTCTCTCTCTCTGCTATCTACCTGCTTAATGTTATTCCTATCTCCGTCAAGGCGCTTAACTATTAAACCCTAATCCAGCAACAAACATCATACTGTTTCTTATATTTGTCTGTTTTACTTTATACTCTTTGATAATCTCGTCATTCAGTTTATCTGTGTTCCTGCCATTGCCAGAAACCACATTTAACTGCAAAGTCACCAGACTCGCATTTAGTATACACACACAGATATACACATGCATGCATTCAGGCTTACGTACATAGATACATATGTGTGTGCATGAGAAAGAATGTATGTGTATATGTGCATTTATATACGGGTATGTATACATATTCTTTCCATCTAACTTTCTGCCTTTGTAGCTTTTACAGCTGCATGTGTATATGTATATGTGTTTGTGTATGTTTGTCTATATGCATGTATGCATGTATTTATACATGCATATATTTATATGTACGTGTATACATACGCTCACGCACATACATATATACACACTTATATGTATGAATATATATATA
>NC_068989.1:90265987-90267044 GCF_001194135.2 Octopus bimaculoides
TATATATATACACTTATATGTATATATATATATATATACTTATGTGTATGCCAGTCTATTCATAAAAACCACGAGTAATTATCCTCGGGACTTTGTTTATATATAATAATAGTCTTGAACCAACATTTCTGCTCTGTCTACAAACTGCTCTCGTCTAACAGCAGACAATAGAGTCACGTGACGTAGGATTGCAACCTCCAGTCAGCACTGCTCGTTCTATTGTTGGTAGGAATATTCATCCGATCTGATGCTGTTGTATTAAGCAGAATCGTTAAAGCGTCTAGGGAACCGTTTTACAGTATTTTTTTCTTCTTTTTTTTTTGCGTTACACTTTGTTCTGAGTTCAAATCCCGCCACGGTCGACTTTGTCTTTTGACATTTTTGAGATCGATAAAACAAATGCTAGTTAGATATTGACCTATTGTAACCGTTTTCTCCGTCGTTTTGTACAAATTTCAGTCCCTTAGCTACGGTCGGTCAGTGGTCGTGCAGATGGCTGCTATCTAAGCAGAAACACGTGTCTATGGCTGATTTCCCATCTCCAGACAATAAGCCCGTTCTTTTCCTTAATGGCATCTCAACTTTGAAGATATTTGATTTTCGAGATCATCTCCCCTTCTCATGTGACGCCGGTCTCGACTGCAATTGGATCAATATGACACTCCAGATCATTTAGATAAATCAGGAAATTAATTCGAATGGTAGGAGTGGCTGTATGGTAAGTAGCTTGCTTACGGACCACATGGTTCCGGGTTCAGTCCCACTACGTGGCTCCTTGGGCAAGTGTTTTCTACTATAGCCTCGGGCCGACCAAAGCCTTGTGAGTGGATTTGGTAGACGGAAACTGAAAGAAGCCCGTCAAATATATGTATATATATGTATGTGTGTGTATATGTTTGTGTGTCTATGTTTGTTCCCCCAACATCGCTTGACAACCGATGCTGGTGTGTTTACGCAAATGACTGAAACAAGTAAAAGAGTCAAACATACACATATGTGTGTGTGTATTCTTTTATTCTTTTACTTGTTTCAGTCATTTGACTGCGGCCATGCTGGA
>NC_068989.1:90267421-90269113 GCF_001194135.2 Octopus bimaculoides
TCTCTCTCTCTCTCTCTCTCTCTCTAGTTCCAGACATCAAACAGACGGACAAGAACGCTCCTTATCAATTAAACCCTTCTTTCTTCTCTCTTACCGTCCCCTTCCTTCTAACCCCCCTCTCTCTCTCTCTTTCTCCACCTCGTCTCCTATCTCTTCCTCTCCGACCTCCATCCTTAACTCTCGTCTCCCTCTCCCACTTTTGTCCATCCCCCTCACTCTACTCTCTCTGTACCCTCTCGCTTCTCCCCTCCACCACCAACATTACGTATCACTCTTACTTTCACTCTCTCTCTCTCTCTCTCTCCCTTCCTGTTCTTCTCCTCACACCACAACCCTTTCGGCCTATTTCCCTCCACCACCACCCACTCCACCACTCTTACTGTGAATATCAAATAGACACTCCATATCTGCCACTCCCCTCCTCTGCTGCTGCTTTCATTCACTCATTCACTCTCTCTTTCTCTCTCTTCTCCCTTCTCTCTCTCTCATATCTCTCTCCTTGTCTCTGTCAGTCTGTCTCTCTCTCTCTCTCACTCTCTCTCTGTCTCTGTTTCTCTCCTTTCTCTCAACTCTACCTTATCTCTCTCTCATATTTCTCTCTCTGTCTCTGTCAGTCTGTCTCTCACTCTTTT
Source organism: Octopus bimaculoides (assembly GCF_001194135.2). NCBI lineage: Eukaryota > Metazoa > Mollusca > Cephalopoda > Octopoda > Octopodidae > Octopus > Octopus bimaculoides. The sequence continues at coordinate 90,268,054 of NC_068989.1, forward strand.
GTCACTCTCTCTCACTCTTTTTGTTTCTCTCTCTCTCTCTCTCTCTCTCTCTCTCTATCTCTCTCTCTCTCACTCTATCTATCTATCTATCTATCTCTCAGTCTCTATCTATCTATCTGCCTGTCTAACTTCGGCCAAAAAGTCTGATGTAACAAGTAGAAGGCGTAAAAAGCAATATGTACTGGAGTCGATGCATTCGATCAAAAATTCAAGGTGGTGCCCTAGCATGGCCGCAGTCAAATGACCGAAACAAGTAAAAGAATATATATGCAGAGTAATCCCTCGACTATCGCGGCTGTTACGTTCCAAAAACCTCCCACAGAAATAATTAAAATATAAAAAAATATAAATACCTATCGACCGCAGAAACCCGCGAAATACTGAGTAGTCCGCGATATAAATTTACATTTATTAGCCAGAAAAAAATCCGCGATGTACCGAGGGCGTGATAGGTGAACCGCGATATGATGAGGGATTGCAGTGTGTGTGTATATATATATATATATATATATATATATATATACACGTACTTACATACATACATACATACATACATACATACATAAATACATACATACAGACAGACAGACAGACAGACACACAGACACACACACACTCGCACACAGCTGGACATAAAACCCATTCGATAAATACTTTTAAGCCACTCCCTCAGCAGGAACCCACAGAATTTTTTTAGACAATAGACAACTACATTCCCTCTCTTTCTCTCTAACACCTTGAACTCTATGCTAAACTATATTTAAAGAAGACTTCAGCGAAAAAACTCCAGACATGTTTTGACCACCAAACAGAAGATAAACTGTTTTTACTTTAAATTTTTATAACTTTTTATTAATATTTGATAAGATGAAATTCATTTTCGAAACCGGTAATATTTTATACTTCCTTTATATAGCTTTCAAATCATTTAAAAAAATTCTTTCTAAATTGAAATGTCTTAGATTTACTTCTGTGCTGTTTCCACCTCCATCTTTTATATATAAAAAATTTGATTTGTATAGATCTCTAATCTTTTTTCAACTAGTAGTACATATATATA
>NC_068989.1:90269432-90273002 GCF_001194135.2 Octopus bimaculoides
CACACACACACACACACACACACACACACACACACACACGTATACGATGTCATCTCATATACCCGCCTATCTGTTACGCTTCTTCCGCCACTAAAGTAACATACACACGCACACTCACACAATCACATAGACACACACAAACACAAAACAGACATAGGCACACATATACAGGAACAGAAAGTGGCGTGCTTGCGCAACACACACACACCTACGGACAGGACGTCGTCACATCAGCGGAGTTTGTTCTTATTCCGTCATCACTATTAAGGCCGCCGCCGCCGCGGCGTTTCCTTTCTCCTTTTTCTCTTTTCTGTCTTTCTTTTAATCTTCCTTCTTCCTCCATTCGGTCCCCACCCCTTCCACTCACCACACACAACACTCTTTAAAATCACCTCAACCCCTTCATGACGAAACCCTCGATGCCAACCCAACCACCAAACCCTCTCTCTTCTCATCATCATTATTACTGCCACCGCTTATATCGACATCACACACACACATCTCTTTACCTACTTCTCACTATCTCTCTCTCTCTCCCAGTCATCTCTCCTCTTCCTCTCTCTCACTCTCTCTCTCTCTCTCTCTCTCTCTGTCTCCTACTCCCCGCTCTCACCCTATCTTTCTTCTTCCTCTTTGTCTCTCCCATCCCATCTCCCGTCAGCCAAACATCAAACACTTTTACAAGAGACAATTACAAGCTCGTCTGTGTTTGCGCATGCGCGCGCGTGTATTTGTGTATGTGTCTGCTCGTGTACATGTATGTGTATATGTGTATTCTTCCTGCATATGCCAGTATGCATATGTGTATGTGAATATACGTGAGTGTGTGCACGAATGTATATATATATATGTATTCGTGTATGTGCGTTTATGCATGTGTTTATACACATATATTCTGTATATGTGCATGTATATACGTGTGTGTATGTATGTGTGTGTAGATGTATATGTGCGCGCATCTGTGTATATCTGTATGCATGTGTTCCCTTCATCGATCCAAGAAATTACGCACAAATTTACCCACACATACACGTACATACATACATACATACATACATACACATCCATATATATGTACACATATTCCCATCGTTAATTCATTTCCTCTGTTTCTCTCTCTTCCTCTCTCCCTCCCATCCTCCCCTTCACTGTTACCCTCCGATTACGCGTGTGACGTGCATAGCATGCATACCGTACATACCAAACTGTGACACACATCATGTCACACAGCCGTGTCACACCTCACTCTTGAGTGAATATAGCAATGCCTCCTTACCAGGAAGCTTCCACTCTTCATGGATGTACAACAGCAGCAGTAGCTGCAGCAGCAACATCTCTTTGCTGCTTGAGAAGCAGGAAGAGGAAACTCTGAGTAACGTCGAAGTTAATTCATCGACTTGTTTACACACACACAAACACACCGGGACACGGACACACATGCACACACACGCTTATCCATCACTCACACGTGCACAGACGCATATTGTACACACACATCGCAAACGCACACACCCTCTCTCTTTCCCTCTCACACATACACACACGTATGTCACATACGCATGCGCATCTACATCACACACATTTTAACTCACTCTAATAACTCTGTGTGTGTGTGATCGCGTAGTAAGTCGTTAGAGCGTTAGGTATTTTCATCTGGCTCTCTGCTCTCTGATTTCAAATCCCGCCAATGTCGACTTTGATTATCATCTTTTAGGGTTCAGTAAGGTGCCACCAACCCAGCTGTCACGTCTGGGGCATTGAAAAAAGCAAAAGATAAAAGCAAGGTGCTACCATGCTATAAAATTCATCCTCGACTGCATGAAACGGCCCGAAGTTAGTTATATAACGCTGACCTTATATATTTTATTATCCAAGGCGGTAAGCTGGCAGAAACGTAAGCACGCCGGAAGAAATTCTGACCGGTATTTTATATGCAGTGGAATACATATATGAATGTCTGTGTGCGTAAGAGGGAAATATCACTGAAAAAATCACATGGGGATCAGTAGCAGCTCATTCAAGATCGGGTATACAAAACATATACATTCGTTCAGAAATAGAAACGAAAGCAACTCCTTTATAATATCAAAATATATTTGGTATCTAAAAAAAAAAAACAGAATACTAACTGCAAAGGTGCATACATACAACAGCCCAGGTAGCAATTTGAACTCGTATACTGAAAATGTTTGAGATACTGGCCTCACTGCTCAATGTCTTGAATAGAGGAAAGAATAAAAATTCAAAATTGCAATCTTTCAAACATATTCCTGTTCGAACCGGTTGAATAGTTAAATCCTGGATCTGCAATCGTGAAATTCGTCACTTGACACAAAGCATACAGCGCAAGACTGAAAATTCTCCATCACTATTTGAAACATTCTGTTTAGGCTTCTCACCTCTCCATATTCTCTAATTAACACATGAAAAACTAACACGGCGTTAATGCTTTACTGTTTTGTTACTAAAACAGCTCAGCTCCGCGCCAAGTAACGATGATAAACTCTTTATTTCACGTGTCACTTTGTCATGTATCTGATTAGTAAACTATAATGTGAGTCACCTCATTAACTTTAACAAGCTGCTCATTCAAAAGTCGGATTCGGTTCATAGACTTAAAAACTTCCACATTGAAATACTTAGGCATTTAACTCTCAGATTTTGCAATGTGTAACCAGAATGGGTTGCAGAGCGTGATTCTGCTAAAATGGCGTTCTAGAAACTTATAACTGATAATGGACGGAATTCGCTGAATCTAGTAATGTATTTTCAAGGTTTGGCACTAATGGGTTTGCACTGAATCTAAATAATGTATTTTAAAAGTTTGGCACTAATAGCTTTCGCAAAAGTCTAGAAATGCATTTTAAAGGATTGGCACGAATAGATTTCGCTGAGTCCTGGAATGTATATTAAAGACTTGGCATTAATTAGCTTCACACTAATGGATTCTTAGAATCTAGTGATGTATTTTAATGGTCTGGCACCAATGGGTTTCGCGAATCTGCGAATGAATTTTAATGGTTTGGCACCATTTTTGTCTGAATTTAAGAATGTATTTCAGGGTCTTTGCTCGAATGGGTAACACTGTTTTGGCACTGTGTTTTGTGGACCCTCAGAATGTATTTATAAGGCTTGACACTAATGAGTTTTGCAGAACCTGATAATATGTTTACAATGCTGGCTATTGATAGACTTCTGTGATTTCCTTTCGAGAACTTGGCGATTTTGCTGATTCTAGTAAAGTCTTAATAAGGAATGGTACTAATGAACTCTTTCTGTAAACGTTTGGCATGCATTTCTACAGGAAATCACCCAGGCCCTAAATGTTATGAAGGTATCTGGCAGTGAAGTGGGTTTCTTGGAACACGTTTCATAAATGTTTTCATGCAACTGGTAAATCGTGAATTAGTTAACGAACGCGTAGAAAAGTTAATTATTTTATACAGCAAATTAATGAGATTGCTAGATCAGTTCCATAAAAAGTAACAAAATATTTTCAAAAAGAGGCGGCCCAAAATGAAATACTTGCTATTGAATGTGTGTGTGTATTATATATATATATATATATAT
>NC_068989.1:90273930-90274566 GCF_001194135.2 Octopus bimaculoides
TATATATATATATATATATATATATTTATAAGCTTGGAGCTTATAAGCGATCACTGTGCAATGACTAAAGAAAATAGTCTAATTATGGAGCATATAAGCCCTCGACGGAAAGAAGTAGGTTTTCCCACGCGTACGAGAAAAACCTACTTTTTTTTCCGTCGAGGGCTTATATGCTCCATTATTAGACTATTTTCTTTAGTTATTGCACAATGATCGCTAATAAGTTTTAAGCTTATAAAATACTCTTATTATTAATTACAGAATTGTAAAAATCGATGCTGCTTAACAAAAAACATCGCAGTAAAATATATATATTTGTATGATTGTATGTATGTATGTATGTATGTATGTATGTATGTATGTATGTATATGTGTATGAATGTATGTGTATGTATGTATGTATGTATGTATGCATGCATGTATGTATGTATATATAAGTTTGTGTGTATTATGTGTGTGTCTGTGCCTGTTTGCACACTACCAACCGATGTTGGTTCGTTTACGTCCCCGTAACTTAGAGACCGATTGCGTAAGTACCAGATTTTAATAAATAAGTGCAGTGGTGGATTTCTTCAACTAAAACCCTTCCAGGCTGTGCCCTAGAACGGTCGTTGTCCAATGACTGAAGCAAGCAGA
>NC_068989.1:90275398-90277039 GCF_001194135.2 Octopus bimaculoides
AGGGTCACCTGATTTATATTGAAATTTGTAAATCTTAGAAGAGCCCCATGACACAATATGGTTCAGATATTCCATCTCCGTCTCCGTCTCTACTTCCGAGTGAGTGTTTATTTGCTCGCGTGCGCGCACGTATGCGTGTATATATATATATATATATAGATAGATAGATAGATAGATAGATAGATAGATAGATAGATAGATATACTGGCGAACAAATAGTACTCGAATATCAGAGGTAGAGTAACATGATTTATTATGATTAAAGTTGCAAAGACATCACAAAAATAAATAAATATAATCAGAATTTGTGATATTTTTGTGGTGTTTCACAGCTTTAATGCGTACGTACATACATACATACATACATACATACTTATATACATACATACATACATACATACATACATACATACATACATACATACATACAGTCAAATATAAAGAATGCATACTTAAATATTTCCATGCAGATGCAGATATGATTATTTAATTTTTATTTTTTGTTTTATTGGTTTGAGTCAGAGGTTGTGGCCATGGTGGAGTACCGCTCTGCGAAATAAAGTAACGTTGTCCCTCTTCGGTGTCATTCTTGATGTTTCTAGTTTTTTCAGCCCCAAATCAAACAGATGCATCCTCAAAGACATTCCATCTTTGACGATCTGGTCTTTTTAAATGGCTATCTTTAACAACATTCTCAAAAATGCTTCTGTTTTCATTGCTTTTCAAGAAAATAAGCGATGCAACTTGAAGGATTTGACTACTGTTTCCAGAAGGTCGAGTGACGGACACCGTAGACGATTTTTCTTTGACTCGTTGTATCTTTTATCTTGTTTTGCAGCCATAGGCCTGCGGCCATGCTGGGGCACCGCCGCGAGGGGATTTTGTCGAACGAATCTTTATTTTTTTCAAGATTGGTACTTCTATGGGTCTCATCTACTAAACCGCCAATTTATGAGGACATAAACAAACCAACACCACTTGTCAAGTTGTGAGGTGTACAGACACACGCACACACGCGTTCACACGCGCGTACTACTACGCGCTTCCACACAGTTTCTGTCTACCAAAATCACTCACGAGACATTGGTTGGCCTATGGCTATAGTAGAAGACACTTGCCCAAGGTAGCGTGCAGTGGGATTGAATCTGGAACCACGTGGATGGGAAGCGAACTTCTTAACCACACAGCCATGCCTGCCTCCGTTTAATCTTCGTTTAACCTTCTCATGTCTGCTGTTCGTGTCGTCCATCAGTCTTTCTGTCGGTGGTCCTAGCAGCCATGTTTATATGGACTCAAAGAAAACAGACGATCGTCTGCTGCCACAAAACTTCTAACTACAACGCTACAACACCAGCAGCAGCAACAACAACTACGACTACGATTACTACTACTACTAATAATAATAAACCAACAATTAATACTGCTACAACTACTACTATTACTACTACTACTACTACTACTACTACTACTACTACTACTACTACTACTACAGCAGTAACTTAATCCTTCATTAAGCAATTTTTTCCTTTCCTCTCGTTCTTTCTTTTCTTTTTGTAAGAGATATTAAGAATGGCTTTGGTTTTATTTATTTATTAATTTGCCCCAGATCCTCACCCCTCTACTTACTCATTCCCTAAAAAC
>NC_068989.1:90277874-90278655 GCF_001194135.2 Octopus bimaculoides
ATATATATATATATATATATATATATATATATATATATATATATATACATATATATACACGCACACATATATAATGTATGTATACATATAGATATAGATAGATATATAGATACATAGAGAGATAAACAGAGAGACAGATGGATGGATGGATGGATGGATGGATGGATTTACAATAAGACCAACCCACGGTGATTGCCACTCCATATAATATGTATTTGGAAGCCATAAACAATAAGGTTTAATAAACGTAGACATAGGCATTGCGGCGAATAAAGCCACGGGGAATAATACAACAGCTGAAAATGAAGATGGGTCAACTAGTTTCGACATTTTTCGTCTCGTCAGAAATAGTTTGCATCACTTGTCAACAACCGAAGGCTTTGGTTGACCTGAGGCTATGGTAGAGGACAGTTGCCACGCAGTGGCACTGAACCCGGAACCATATGGTTGGGAAGCAAGCTTTTTACCATACAGCAATTCATTTTATTTTGTTTGTCTATTCACATTTGCGTCATCACTCTCATCAACATTCGCTCATTATTCCCAGCAGCTTCATGATGTTGACGCCACCTAAAGTGAACAATACAATCTTTAAAGGCGTGAAATTGCAAGGATCCCTTCGACGATAATGAACGAGGAACGAGCAACGTTATGTCTTCTGTGTGAATTTTTCGTTCGTTCCTTTGTCGTACTTCCGTTTATACTTTGGAACTTATCATTTAATATAACGCTACACACCCCTCTTATTTTATATATACACATGCACATATATATATATATA
>NC_068989.1:90279483-90280028 GCF_001194135.2 Octopus bimaculoides
ATATATATATATATATATATATATATATATATATATATATATATATATGTATATATCTATGTATAATATATGTTTGTCTAAGTATATATGTCTATGTGTATATATATGTATGTATATATACATACATATATAGATATATATATATATATATATATATATACATACACATGCATACACACATGTATATGGATGTAGGTGTATACATGTTTTTGCGCATATCATTGAAATTATTATGAATATATATATATTTATGTTCGTATAATAAAGACATAAATAAATTGAGTCTGTAAATAAATATATATTCAAGTAAAAACACATAACAGATGTGTGTGTGTATGTGTAAAATGTATGTTTGTATATATATATATATATATATATATGCTTGTGTGTGTGTGTGTGTGTGTGTGTGTGTGTACATAGGTATATACAGGCATGTGCCCTTGTACGTATGTAAACGCGCACATTTCATATTTATTTATAAATAAGTACATTTATATATTTTGTTTATAAAACAAACACACACACACACACACACACACACACAC
>NC_068989.1:90286969-90287668 GCF_001194135.2 Octopus bimaculoides
ATATATATATATATATATATATATATATATATATATATATATATATATATATATATATATATATATATATATATAAACTTACGTCACATATAAAACATACATACGTGTATTTATGTTTCAATATAGAATTTGCACTAAAATGGCACAAACTCAAGATTTGACATACAAAAAACATTATTAAATGTTCCGTACACTTTTGTGAGTGCGTGCAAACGCTAATGCGTGTTTGTGTGTGTGTGCGTGCGTGAGCGTGTGTGTGTGTTTGGCGCGTAGGAGGGGCTGTCAGTAATGAGTAAACTTGAACCAACGTCCATTTGTAAATACGAGCCAGAAGGGATTTAATGAAGTCCTTATGTATTTCAAGATCGGCACCCATACGCCGACTCATACACACGTGCGCGTGCATGTGTTCAGGCATACATAACTGTACACACATGGACATATATATATATATATATATATATATGCATACATACGTACATGTATACATACATATAATTTTTTTTACACACGTAAGGCCAGGTCACTGAGTACAGTTTTTTTTTATACCCTCTACTTTTGTCATATTTTTTTTGTACTAAATATATATAAAGGGCGGTGCTCCAGCATGGCTGCAGTCAAACGAAAAGAAAATACATACAGACACGAGCGCACGCACAAATACATGTGTGTGCGTGTATGTATATATATATATATATA
>NC_068989.1:90294620-90296070 GCF_001194135.2 Octopus bimaculoides
ATGAAGCTCTTTGCTAAGCTACTTTACACTAAAAAAATATTTTCGTTATATTTCAAAGACATATTTTAAAACTCTTTTATTGCTATTAACTCTCATTTCTGTAAATTGTCTTCAATAATTTTTTAATGTTAACTTAGGTGAACACTAATTTTTTTTTTTTTTTTTTGTCGTTTCCCTCTTTTCTTTTTCTTCTTTTTTTCCAAGCAGAAAACCTGGAACATCATTTCAGGATTTGTACAGCTTCCTTTATTCCTTTCTGGCGTTATTTATTCTTAATCTTCACTGGCTTTCTATATAAGCAGTAACTTTTTGGTAAAGATTCCTCTTTGCTATCTGCTGACGATTGTTGCACCACACTATTTATTTTGCTTTAATGATTGCTAGAAACATTAGCTGCTGCTCACGGAAGATACGTTTAAAACGAGTATCTATCAACTTTAATATATATAACGGAGTTTTTTGTATTTTTTCGTTTTTAGTCATTGGTTATGTGGTTAAAAAGCTCGCTTTGCGACCAAGTCATTTCAGTACCGTGGACAAGTCGTACTGCGCGGCACTTTGGACACGTGTCTTCTGTTCTGACCCCCTGAACTGACCAATGCTTTGTCAGTGAATTTTGCAGATAGAAATTGTGTGGAAGCCTGTCGTGTATGAGTACGTGTGTTTGTGTATGTGTGAGCGTTTTTGTGTTGGTATTTGTCCTACCAACACCGCTTGACAACCGATGTTGGTTTGTTTACTTCACCTAGCAGTTCCACAAAGAGACGATAGAATATGTACAAGGGGTAATTTGTTCGACAAAACTTTTCAAGGCAGTGCTCTAGCATGGCCGCAACCAATGACTGGAACAAAAGATAAAATATAAATGGAAAATAAAAAAATAACGATGTAATTCTAGTGCTGATGTCAGGCTGTTGGGTGGTTCATGATGTATGAGGCATCGATTATAGTGGGAGATTTGAAGTATCTATTGTCTGGGCAAGTATAGATAACCTTTACGTTAGATTTTTTGAAAATCGTGTGGTAGTTGTTTCTTATGTGGATTACACTCATAATGTAGGGGGATTGTACGACATGATGTTTCTCTTGTTGAGTTTCCTGTTGGTCCTTCGTGTGTGTGTGTATTTACACTGATGTTGGTGTGATTACGTCTCCGTAACTTAGTGGTTCGGCAAAAGAGACCGATAGAATAAGTACTAGGCTTTACGAAAAAGGATAAGTTCTGGGGTTGATTCGTTCGACTAAGAAATCTTCAAGGCGGTGCCCCAACATACATACATGCATACATACATACACACATAGTAATAACAATAATAATCCGTGGATGGAATTTATAAATATTTAAATGAATCGCTACGCGCGTTTCCACAATTCTAAGATCATAGTCCGTATTCCTGGGATGATTACAAGATTACACACACACATACATACACAAATATATGTGCATATA
>NC_068989.1:90296495-90298661 GCF_001194135.2 Octopus bimaculoides
TGAGACAGAGAAGGTGACGGTGGTGGTGGTGATGGTGGTTGCGGGGGTTTGCCTGCTATATATGTGTGTGTGTCTGTGTGTGTGTGAATATATGTGTGTGTATGAATATATGTGTGCATATATATGTGTGTATGTATATGTGTATGAATATGTGTGCGTATGTGTGTGTGTGTGTGAATATATGCGTGTGTGTGAATATATGTGCGTGTATGAATATGTGTGTACATATATATATGTATGTATGTGTGTATGAATATATGTGTGTGTGTGTTTGTGTGTATACACACACATGTTTACATATGTATGTGTATATGTGTATAAATATGTGATATATATATGTATGTATATATATATGTGTGTGTGTGTGCATGTAGGTAGGTAGGTAGGTAGGTAGGTAGATAGATAGATAGATAGATAGATATACACACACACACATTCACATTTTATTGTACATATGAAATATGTTATTATATGCGTGTGTGTGTGTGTGTGTATTTGCATGCATGTATGTGTTTGTATGTATGTGTTTCCGTCAATCTTTTTCCAAGCCTGTGTTGGTTGCTATGGGAATCGTTAAGTATATAAATCACACAGCAGTTAAGGGTCTATTTATTTGTATAGCAGAAGGGGGGGGTGATTAGGTGGCGGGAAGTGGGGCGGGCGAGGTGACGGCAGCAGCAGCAGCAGTAGCAGTAGTAGTAGTAGCGGTGGTGGTGGTGGTGGTGGTGGTGGTGATGGTGGTGGTGGTATACCGGGGTGAATTGGTTTATATGGACAGTGAGTTGAGGTGGCAGCTGTATTTATTTATTATGCTTTTGTGGAGGTATGTGATGATGCTGAAGTGGAGGAAATTCGCTGCCATGGATTAAAAATGTTTAGTTTGTGGCTCTAATCCCACCCTACAAGTATTTTCTTTAATCCATCATCCCACGTCCCAAATAGTTATCAAGTTCTTGTAGACTGCTTTCAAATTTTGACAGAAGGCCAGTAATTTGGGGGAGGGTTAAGTCAATTACATCGACCTCAGTCTTCTAACTGGTACTCATTTGACAGTTCTATATTTGAGAGATGAGAAATCTAGTATTTTCCTATCCTTCTTTAACTCATTAAGTCCCACTGTCCTAGAAATAGGACACTAAATGAGAACATTAAATAAGCTCCATCAACTTGTCTCAGTGTCCTATTTATAAAACCCTAAAACCATCATTAACCTTGACAGTCACATCTTCAGGATGGTGGCAGATGTAGCTTTTCTCTATAGGCAAGGCCAATGAGATTGATAGAGATAATATTAGTGAAATTTTAAAGTTTGACCATTAAACTTTTGTGCCACCAGTCTGATATTTATTTTTGTTTATAACTAATGTATGTTGGGCACCTTCTATTAACGCTCTGGGCCGATCAAAGCCTTGAGAGTGGATTTAGTTGATAGAAACTGAAAGGATCCCATCGCAAATATCTGTGTTTTTCTGTGTGTTTGTGTTTGCTCTATATCATCACTTGATAACCGGTGTTGGTTTGTTTCCATCCCTGTAACTTCGTGGTTCAGCAAAGGATGTATATGTGTGTGTGTGTGGTTGTATGTAAGTGTTGCTATATGTGCATATGTGTCGAGGTTTGTGTGTGTGTGTGCACGCGCGTGTGTTTATTTGTGTATGTTTAATGGCTGTATGTGTACATATGAATACGCACGTCTGTATATGAATGAATATATGTATTATGATATGTGTGTGTGTGTGTGTGTGTGTGTGTGTGTGTGTGTTGAAAAGTACCAGACTACAGAAGACAAATAAGTACTGGGGTCGTGTTTGACTAAAACACTTCAAGGCGGTGCTCCAGCATGACCGCAGTGCAGTGAATGAAGGAAGTAAATGATAAATGATTATGATCGTTATTGATCTATTTTCTGGTATATTCTGTTGAGTACAGGTGTGTTGACTACTGTTTTCCTAATTGTTTGTGTGTAGGTGTGTGTGTGCGTGTGTGTATGAGTGAGAGAGAGGGAGAGAGAGAGAGAGAGAGAGAGAGTGGGTGAGAGATGTAGTGTGATGCAATTGTTCCTTGTTGTAAATGCATAGTGAGACAACTTGAGAGTGTTGTACATGTATGTCTAACGTAATCTAGGAGATGAAACTGAGAACATTTTGAAATGACAATGACGAATTT
>NC_068989.1:90298671-90299187 GCF_001194135.2 Octopus bimaculoides
ATATATATATACATTCATACATGCATACGTGTGTGTGTATGGTGTGTGTGCATGTGCGTGTACGTGTGCACATGCATACATGGTTGCATGTAAAAAGTTCAATAGAAATAATAATGAAGAGAGTACTCAATACTGAATTTAGAGTATCAAGGTATAATATACATTTATTGAGCTGGAAAGTCATATTCGATAACACTGAATTCTATGACTGTGATTGCCAGAGACATGAACCTCTTAGTTACAAAACTCGAACTTATTAAATGTAATATATAGTTTAATATAATTTAACATAATTTAATATAATATATATGAATCGATTTGATCTAGCTTCAGCTTATGAGCTGTGGCCATGCTGGGACACTGCCATTATATGTGTGTATATATATATATATAATATAATGTAATGTAATATAATGCATAAAGATGTACACACAAACACCCGCACATATCATAATACGTACATTAATTCATGTGTACGTATGTGTGTGCATATATATATATATATATATATATATA
>NC_068989.1:90299893-90300804 GCF_001194135.2 Octopus bimaculoides
ATATATATATATATTAAATACAGCTATATAAGTATAGATATATACAGAAATACACACTTACGCACGTACACACACACATCAACATTTACAAGCAGAAACGCATACATATTAATAGAGATGTATGTTCGGACATACAGATACATAGTGAAATACAGCCATACACATTTATTAACAATTATTACACTTGAATAGACACCTGCAAGTATATCTAGATCTAGATCTAAATCTCTTTCCTCCCTCTCTCTCCCTCTCTCTCTCACTATATATATGCACACTACACACACACACACACACACACACAATGTATATCTTCATGTGTGTATTCATATATAATTCAGTTACAAGCAAACATGCCTGCACACTTGTAACACACAGCCACACAGCCCCACATTATATATTTATGAAAAAACAAACGTAATCAAATGTTATTTAAAATTCTATAAACAATATTGGAATTTCAACACCTACCTAAATATCCATTTCTATTTATCTCTCTGACAATCTGTCAGTCTGTTTGTCTATCTATCTGTCAATATCATTATCATCATCATCATTGTTTAACGTCCGTTTCCATGCTGGCATGGGTTGGACGGTTCGACTGGGATCTGGGAAGCCAGGAGGCTGCACCAGGCTCCGAACTGACCTGGTCTCATATGCCCTTCCTAACTCCGACCACTCCGAGAGTGTAGTGGGTGCTTTTTACGTGCCACCGGCACAGGGGCCAGAGGAGGCTGGAAATGACCACAATCAGTTGGTGCTTTTTACTGGCCACCGGCACGGAAGCCTGTCAAGGTGGCACTGGCATCGGCCATGTTCGGACGGTGCTTTTTATGTGCAACCAGCACGGGGGTCACAACTACAATTTCCATTTGATATTGATGTTGATGTACTTGACTCAATAGGTCTCCTCA
>NC_068989.1:90300971-90302830 GCF_001194135.2 Octopus bimaculoides
TATGCAACACTGGTGTAGATTTCAGCTGTGAACTCGCTTTATTTGCCGGGTCTTTTCAGTCACAGCATATCTCCAGAGGTCTCGGTCTTTCGTCTTTGCCTCTGTGAGGCCCAACGTTCGAAGGTCATGCTTCACCACCTCATCCCATGTCTTCCTGGGTCTCCCTCTACCCCGGATTCATTCAACTGTTTGGGAGTGGCACTTATTCGCACTGCTCTCCTCATCTATCTGATGTATATATATATATATATATATATATATATATAATCTAATATAATATGATATATATAGATATGTATGTTTATGTGTCTATGTTTGTCCACCCACCATCACTTGACAACCAATATTGGTGTGTTTACGTCCCTGTAACTTAGCAGTTTAGCAAAGAGAGGCCGATAGAATAAGTACTAGGCTTACAAAGAATAAGTCTAGCCAGCTCCTGTCAAACTGTCCAACCCATGCCAACATGGAAGGCACACGTTATAATGGTGATGATGATGATGATACACACACACATCCATACACATGCATATATACGTATATATCATCATCATCATATATACACACACACACACATACACATATCTATATCTATATCTATATCTATATATATATATATATATATATACAATAAATGGAGAAAAGTATTTAAAATATATATATATGTAGAGAGAGTGAGAGAGAGAGAGAATTAAATGGATAAACAAATTAAATATAACAGCTTGGTTTTGATGCACACACACACAAACATACACACACACACGTGCATGCACAAATTACATCGTGTGTGTACAGTTGGATGTACAACTGCAGCTGTTGAGTTCAGAGTTCAACATGAAATATCATTTTCCAGTCTGCTTTGGGTATCGTGGTTTACTGACAACTAAACTTAGTTATGATATCCATAATCATTGGTTGCGATATACAAAGCAAATGTCGGAGGAACTATGCTGATACTCTAACCATTGAGCCATGTGCCTTCACTACCATATCTACCATATATGTGTGTGTGTACGTGTGTGTACATTTATACATACATACATATATGTATTTTTTTTGGCCCTTTTTGACTATGCAGACGTCAATTTAGCTTTTAGAGGTCTCTTAATCGAACATATCAGGGGCTCCCTTTTCTTGCAGCTTCTTTCATGGCTGATTCCTTTTATGATTGAAGTGCAGCGTCTGTCACAGTCCTTGCCTACCAAGAGGGTGGCTCGGAACTCTGCATTTCTGTTGTTTTCATTTCGCTTTATTAAAAAGCATCAAAATATCGCAAAAACTGTTACTCAGAGTTTCCTGCTCCCATTCGTCAGACAGTTTTGTTTAGAATGGAACAAGATAAAGCTAAATGCAGATAAAGTTATATTTCTGCATATAACTTTATCCTGCTCCATTCTAAACAAAACTGTCTGATGAACGGGAACGTGAAACTCTGAGTAACAGTTTTTGCGATATTTTGATGCTTTTTAATAAAGCATTTTACTCTATTTCTGGTATTCGACTTCTATTTCTTTCCACCTTGTTTCACATTTTATGTGCTTACTCGAGTGTATGTATATACATATATACGTAATATGTGTGTGCATGTGTGTGTGTGTGTGTGTGTGTGGTTCAACACGTAATGCACAATAGCAAAAATAGCATCAATGACTGCAGTAATATGAATAATAATAACATGAACAACAGCAGCAGCAGCTATGACAGCTCTGAGAAGTGAAATGGAAATAATAATAATAATAATAATAATAATAATAATAATAATAATAATAATAATAATAATAATAATGATGATGATGATGAAACTGGTACATTTTAAACTTCATTATTTCATTTCATTTCACATTTGAGTGAGTGTTTAT
>NC_068989.1:90303228-90305980 GCF_001194135.2 Octopus bimaculoides
GGCAAGCTATTTCTTTAAAGTTTAACCATTTTTCTTCCAATGAAATTCAGTCAAAGATAGTCATTATGTCTTTATGATCATTTTATTTTGGGTTTCATAACGTAGCTTTTTCTTCTCATTTTTCTGTGTTTGTGCTGTTTTTTTGTTTTTGTAATAATCTGCTGCTTTTTTTAATAATGTGTTTTTTGTAAATAATGTGTGTTTTGTTAATAATCTCTTTGTTTTTGCAAATAATGTTTTTGTTAATAATGTATTTTTTTTTGTTAATAATGTTTATTTCTGTTAATAATTTTCTGTAAATTAATGTGTTTTATGTTAATATTGTGTCTTTTTTTTGTTAATAATGTGTTTGTTTTTGTTAATTTTCTTTATCTGTTAATAATGTGTTTTTCTGTTAATAATGTGTTTTTGTTAATGTATTTGTTGTTTATTTTTTGTTAATTGAGGGAGGATTGATTTTTTATATATTAATGAAAACCATTGCATCTGAGAATACAAGTGTGAACATATGCATATGCATGTTTGTGTGTGTGTCTGTATGTGTGCGCATCTTTCCAAATTGCCTTTTCAATTTGTTCACACTCTCTTTTTATTATCCTCCCCCCTCTCTCTCTTGTTCTTTCCAACAATGTTTCTCTTTCATTGCATCATTCTTTCTGATGAAGGACTAATGTCTGAAACATCAAAACCCTCCGTAGTCATTTCATTTACTCATCTACTCATCTTGCTCATTTTAACCTCATGCTGTAGTCACCATACTTTGCTTTTTCTATATTGTAATATCTCCAAGTGATTTCCGTTTACTGTTTTAACTTTACATTTTGTGTGCGTGTGTGCGTTATACATTTACCAGAAGAGAGATGACTGTAACTTCAAAGTTTCAGCTTGCTAGCCTTCATCAGACTGTGGAACATTTGAGTTAATTTTGGCTTTATATATTCTCTGCTAAGTTGTTTTTCTGGAGTAGGTGGAGCTAAGTGAAATGATAATTATGCTTGATATATGTACATCTGGGAAGTAGCTGTATAGGGAGGATGAAAGATAACAGAGGCGGCATGAATATTTGTAAGGTGAATGCTGATGGAAAGATATTATTGGCAGATTTTATTGTTTAAACTGTGAGTTGTGCTATATTGTTCAGAGTTCACTCGTTCAATCTATGCATCAACTTCACAAATGTACATACACAAAGTCGAATTATCATTTTTAATATCTCCACAAATACCAGAAAAAAATACTGACATAGACAACATATAGCTGAAAGTAACCCAAAAGAGCTACACTCTGATGAAGCCTAGCAAGCCAATGCTTCGAAGTCACTGCCAACCTTCTTCTTGTAAAAATATAATAAATATAATACTCTACAAAAACTATTGTGTAATTCTTCAGTTAAATGTTAAGTTATTTTTATTATAACTCAACATAAGGCTGCAAGCTGGCTGAAATGTTAGCATGCCAGGCAAAATGCTTGGCGGTATTTTGTCTGCTGCAACGTTCTGAGTTCAAATTCCACCAAGGTCAAGTTTGCCTTACATCCTTTCGGAGTTGATAAATTAAGTACCAGTCAAGTACTTGGGTCGATGTAATCGACTATCCCCCTCCCCACAAATTCCAGGCCTTGTGCCTATAGCAGAAAGGATTATTATTATTATTATTATTATTATTATTATTATTATTATTATTATTATTATTAAGGTGGTGAGATGGCAAAATCATTAGCACACTGGGCAAAATGCTCAGTGGTATTTTGTCTACCGCAATGTTCTGAGTTCAAATTCTGCCGAAGTCGAGTTTGCTTTTCATCCTTTCAGTGTCGATAAATTAAGTACCAGTGAAACAAAGGGGTCGATGAAATCAACTATCCCCCCACTCCCAAATTTCAGGCCTTGTGCTTATAGTAGAAAGGATTATAACTCAACATAAAACCAAACTTTATCATATTTATATATGTATGCATGTGTATACAGCCATACATATATAAATGTATTATACATATATACGTATATATACATACACACACATATATGCATACAAACACACACATTCATAAATATATATGTATGTATACATGTGTATATATAGACAAACACACAGTGTGGCCAGCAGGTTTAAACAAACACCTGTCAGAATAAAAATATTTGGAATTTACAGTTAAGTATACGAACAAATATGCTTTATGTGTGTGTGTATATAGATGTACGTACATGTGTGTGTGTGTATATATGTGGTGTGTGTATGTATGTTTGCATGTGTGTGTGTGGGTGTGATGTATACATGTGTGTGTCTATGCACGGTTTTACACACACCACATATACACAAGCATACACAACTATATAATAATACACATGTATATGTTTGGGACACATACAAACTCTTGTATATATGCGTGTATATATGTGTGTGCTTTTGTGTATATATATATATATATATATATATGTATGTGTGTATATGTGTATGTATGTGTATAGGTATTTATATAAATATACATATGCATATATATATATATATATATATATATATAGATAGATAGATACATATACATATGCATATATATATACATATGTATATATATATACACATATATATGTATATATATACATACATATATATATACATACATATACATACACACACAGACATATATACACACACATATATACACACACATATATACACACACATATATACACACACACACATATATATATATATATATATATATATACATATGTATATAGACAGTTTAGTGTTG
>NC_068989.1:90309628-90311868 GCF_001194135.2 Octopus bimaculoides
GAAAGCCTTGTGAGTGGATTTGGTAGACGGAAACTGAAAGAAGCCTGTTGTATATATATATATATATGTATGTGTGTGTATATGTTTGTGTGTCTGTGTTTGTCCCCCCAATATCGCTTGACAACCGATGGTGGTGTGTTTACGTACCCGTAACTTAGTGGTTTAGCAAAAGAAACTGATAGAATAAGTACTAGGCTTGCAAAGAATAAGTCCTGGGGTTGATTTGCTCGACTAAAGGCAGTGCTCCAGCATGGCCACAGTCAAATGACTGAAACAAGTAAAAGAGTAAAAGAGTCCTTCCAGGCCAAAGGAAGGAGGGAGGCAAGGCAATTTTCATGATAATCATAATAATAATCATAATAATAATAATAATAATAATAATAATAATAAAATTTATTTCTTTATTGCCCACAAGGGGCAAAACATAGAGGGGACAAACAAGGACAGACAAAGGGATTTAAGTCGATTACATCGACCCCAGTGCATAACTGGTACTTATTTAATCGATCCCGAAAAGGTGAAAGGCAGAATTGACTTCGTTAGAATTTGAACTCGGAACGTAAACAAACGAAAATAATAATAATATTGTGGAGGTGCAATGGCCCAGTGGTTCAGGCAGCGGACTCGTGGTCATGGGATCACAGTTTCGATTCCAAGCCCTGGCGTTGTGAGTGTTTATTGAGCAAAAACACGTAAAGCTCCACGCGGCTCCGGCAGGGGGTGGTGGCGAACCCTGCTGTACTCTTTCACCACAACTTTCTCTCACTCTCTCTTCCTGTTTCTCTTGTATCTGTATTTCAAAGGGCCAGCCTTGTCACACTCTATGAGACGCTGAATCTCCCCGAGAACTACGTTAAGGGTACACGTGTCTGTGGAGTACTCAGCCACTTGCACGTTAATTTCACGAGCAGGCTGTTCCGTTGATTGGATCAACTGGAACAGTTGTCATCGCAACCGACGGAGTGCCACAACGAATAATAATATTGCTATTACTACCATTATGGCTGCTGCTGCTGCTACTACTACTACTACTACTACTACTACTACTATAATAGGTTTATTTACTCTATAGTAGTACATTTATGTTGTCCAAAGCATGTTGCTAAGCACTTCATTAATAAATTAATAAATATGTAGACGCATTAATTAATTAATTATACCAAGACAACATGCGTGGGGGGCATGTGCATGTATGTCTACTTGTGTGTGAGTATGTATACATGTGTGTGTGTGTGTGTGTGTGTGGATAAATATTGATACTCGTGTGCATACAAACACTGAATAAACACTTTTAGTCACACCTGGCAAATAAACACCTTATCTGTAGAAACCACAAAGCTGGCCTGAATAATAATAACTTGACTAGTTTCACCTGGTCAGTACTATCAACTCAAAGGTGTTGGTTTATTTATGTCCCCACGACTTACCGATTCAGCATGGAGAACAATAGAGGGTCCAATGGAATAATCATCAGTCTTAAGAAATAAGTACAGTGGGGTGAGGTGGGGGTTAATTTCTATTTAAAAAAATTCTTTTATTCTTTTATTTGTTGCAGTCATTTTGACTGCGGCCATGCTGTAGCACCGCCTTTGGTCGAGCAAATCAACCCCAGGACTTATTCTTTGTAAGCCTAGTGCTTATTCTATCGGTCTCGCTTGCCAAACGGTTAAGTTACAGAGATGTAAACACACCAACCTTGGTTGTCGAGCGATGGTGGGAGAACAAACACAGACACACGAACATATACACAGACATACATACATATATATATATATGTATATATATGACAGGCTTTTTTCAGTTTCCGTCTACCAAATCCATTCACAAGGCTTTGGTTGGCCCAAGACTATAGTAAAAGACACTTGCCCAAGGTGCCTCACAGTGGGACTGAACCACATAACACACCTACACACACACACACACACATGCATGTATGTATTTAACTTTAAAGGTGGAATACTGAAAACTTCTCTGCATCATGATAAGACATGTAAGACCTTTTATAATGTTGGTAAATGTATTTACCAACATTGTAAACATTATATTTACCAACATTATAAAAGATCGCTGGGCTCCTGGAAACAGCTGTTAAGCTTATAACACTTCACCCCCTCCGCATTAATTTGTACTCTGTGTAAGTTTGATCTATTAATACATAAATATCTATATATTTATACTTAGATATTCATTGTCTGGAAATTTCCCATCTTTGCTTTCCTTCTGTTTGCATGTATATATAT
>NC_068989.1:90312426-90313067 GCF_001194135.2 Octopus bimaculoides
TATATATATATATATATATACACGTATGTACACACACACACACACACACACACACACACACATATACATACATATATACAAACCCTTCTCATCAACATCACTTGCACACCTTGCACTCACCGAATCCAAAATAATAAACAATAAATACGACATCAACAGCAGCAGCAGCAACAGAGAACACCTCACATCTAATATCACAACAGCAACAAGAAGAATAACAGCCAAAAACTCCATTATCATTAATTCTCTTTAATTTCCTGCCATCTGGATAGACTTTGGCAGGTAGCTGCACTTGATGCACTAAACTTCACACGCAGTTCATAAAACGCAGCAATAATTTATAGCATAATATTACACGTGTGTGTGTATACAAATATGTGTATGGATGTTTGTATGTATATGTGTGTATGGGCGGAGTGGTATGTGCGCATATATACATAGTTGTGTGTGTGTATGTATATTCATGTGTGTGTGTGTGTGTACATGCACTACATATAAATGTATGTATAAATATGTGTATATGACTTATGTATATGTGCACATGCTCACATATGTATGTGTGTATATATATATATATATATATATATATATATGTATGTATATATATACACACACCTGCTTGCTGTTTATACACCTGTCTT
>NC_068989.1:90313077-90314518 GCF_001194135.2 Octopus bimaculoides
GTTTATACACCTGTCTTCATCTTTTGTTTTTTTGTAAATTTCAACTATATATATGTATGTGTGTGTATATATATATATATGTGTGTGTGTGTGTGTGTATAGGCGTAGAAGTGGCTGTGTGGTAAGTAACTTGCTTACCAACTACATGGTTCCGAGTTCAGTCCCACTGCGTGGTATCTTGGGCAAGTGTCTTCTACTATAGCCTCAGCCTGACCAAAGACTTGTGAGTGGATTTGGTAGACAAAAAACTGAAAGAAGCCTGTTGTATATGTGTGTGTGTGTATGTGTGTGTGTGTGTGTGTGTGTGTGACCACTGCTTGACAACTGGTGTTGGTGTATTCATGTCCTTGTAACTTAACAGTTCAGCAAAGGAAAGTGATATAATAAGTACCAGGCTTTACTAAAAAAATAACAAGTAATGGGGTGGATTCATTCAACTAAAATTTCTTCAAGGTGGTGCCCCAGCATGGCGACTGAAATTAGAAAATGACAAAAAGGTGTGTAATATGTGATATAATATATATATATATATATATATATACATATATATATATATATATATATAGTATTAAAACTATGTTGCTTGTTTGTGCGTGTGCTTGTCTGTAATTTAATACAGCCAAACCGGCACATAATGGGAAAATACTCTGAAAGTATCATGCCCTTGAAATGTGAATACAAACGGAATGAAACAAGTTTCATTTAAATTGAATCACGGAATCCTGAGATATGCGGTTTTTTGGGGTACCTTCATAAATAGCCAAAATGGAGCATGATGGAAAAATATTCCGAAAGTAACATAACCTTGAAATGCAAATATATAATACTGTGAAAATTGTTTCCATTAATTTTATGTTTATGTTATATAAGAATTCCTTTTGCATTTTTGAGGATGTGTGTACATATGCCATAAATAAATGCTGTTACTGGTGTTCAAGTTTATTCCGGAAGTTCTGTTTCTATTAGATGCTGTAAATAATCAACAAAACCTTAAACATGAACTTATAAACCAGAAATATGATGACACGAACGAATTGAAATCTTTAACTGAATCATCATAAAATTAACTTTCATTCCAATGCAATGTTGAAATCAGCTTCAATGCTTCATAACCTGAACCGTCAGTGACCCAATGGGTCATGGGGTAGTCTAGTACTTATATATCTGAATATATAATAAATGTGGTTTTTTTTCTTGTTTCTTTTAGCTGAAGTCAACTAATGAGATTAACCAATTACAAGAATTTGCCAGTGCTGTGAAACATTGTCCAGATGAGCAGGTAGGTTAACTACACACGTTTCACTTTGTGAGTGCATGTATGTGTTTGTGTGTGTGTGCATGTTTGTATATGCAGGAGAAAAAGAGAGCAAGTGAATTTTATACACACATACATAAAAACATACATACATATATATATATATATATATATATATATATATAT
>NC_068989.1:90314528-90316248 GCF_001194135.2 Octopus bimaculoides
ATATACACATATACATACACACACATATACATATATGTATACACATACATATATATATATGTATACACATACATATATATGTATACACATACATATATATGTATACACATACGTATATATATATATGTATACACATACATATATATATATACATACAAATACATATATACACAAATACATATATCTTTCAGCCTATTTCTGAGTGAGATGTTGGCCACTGTACTCATGCCGCCATCTTCCCATTTCCTGTCCACCTGGAGATCTGGTCTAAACTAAATTGCAATGCAGGTATATCCTGCCCCAAAACACAGACTATATATCTCAGCAAAATTCAACCACCTTAATCATATAAAAGAAGAATCTGCATATACTTCATTCCACCTTTGTGATTACCTGTTACACCCCCACCTCTCCCTGAAGCCTCTTCCTTTTATAATCCATCTCTCTCTTATTTTCCACCTCTCACCCCTTTTCTGTCCCTCATAACTGCCATGCTTCAACTTTAACACCTGGTCTTCTTTATCTCACTCAGCACCCTTTCATATCTGTCATCAACACTCCCTCTTTCCTTTTTCTCTTCCACTCACTATATCCACCCTATGTACCTCTGACATCTATCTCTGTCACTGTACATCACTCTCTCTCTCTCTCTCTCTCTCTCTCTCTCTCTCTCTTCTTCTTCTCTCACTCTTTCATCTGCTACTTTCTGACCCCATAGCTGCTGCTCTCTACTCATCCTGCCACTTATCATCACCTACGTCTCTCACTCCCCCCTGCCATACTTATATTTATCCCTGACCACATCCCCACTCTTGCTCCACTCACTACCTTCATCCTTAATCATGCATCACTCTCCTCTCATGCTCTAATGAACTTACCCCCCACCCATCTTTCTCTGACTGTATTCTCTCTTATTTGCACTTTCTTGAAACCTGAAAGTATGCTCTGTCACCACATCACCACCATTATTGCCCCCTTTTCAGCTACTCCCACCCACCCTTAAGGGTGTTATACCTGGTTGGATGCCCTTCTTAATGACAACCAGTTTACAGAATAATCCTAGGTATTTTTTTTACAGCACCAGCTCTAGTGAGGTCATCAAGTAACATACAAGAACAAGAAAAAAAAAACCCTTCAACTGAGTGGAGTTGTTGTAGTTAGAGAGGTGGCATTAAACACATGTTGATAGGCCTAAGTATGCTTGAGGGACAGGAATGGGTATCTTGCTATAATCCTCAATCAGCCAAAATACTAATCCTCTATGTCGGAACCATAATAATTAAAACACAAATCTGATGAGGTTAAACATTAATGATTCGAAACATTTTGTAAGATCCACCTCAACGAAACCCTGGCTGAAATTCTGTATAAACAAAAGCATCCTCTTTAAAAAGGGCCAATACAGATTGTTAATACTGTTCCATATCCTGAAGATTAGGCTGAGAAAGTATATATACACACACATATGTGAGTGTATATATATATATATATATATATATATATATATATACACATATATGTGAGTGTATATATATATATATATACATTTATACTCATATATTTATACACATATGCATATACATAATATACACATATAATATACACATATATATATGCTTATAGATATATATATGGATATATACACATATGTATATATATGTGTATGTGTGTGTATATATATATATATACATATATATATATATATATATATATATATATA
>NC_068989.1:90316258-90316715 GCF_001194135.2 Octopus bimaculoides
GTCTATATACGATTGTGTATTTATGCATGTGTGTGTATGGCTATATATATATATATGATATATAATGTATATATATATATGTGTGTGTATGTGTGTTTGTGTTTGCCTATACCCACCCCACCTGCTTTGCCACCCATTCACAAACACACAAAGAAGAAAGCACACACACACACACACACATATGTACCGCAATGATTTAATAGCAATCAAATTACAGCTAAATTACTTAACTAAGCCACTCTATAAATTCAATCTAATTTGACAAGTTAATTAAAAATAATTTGTATTTTTTTGCAGGAGGGAGATCTTTATTAATGGGTTTCATTACTTTGGTTGTATTCATGAGTTTTTGTTCTTTTTTATTTTATAGCTCTCTCTTCTCTCTTTCTCACCCATACACACACACACACACACACACACACACATATATATATATATATATATATATATATATATA
>NC_068989.1:90316765-90318849 GCF_001194135.2 Octopus bimaculoides
CACACACACACACACACACACACACACACACATATATATATATATATATATATATATATATATATATTGCATCCAAAGATGTAGACTAGTTATCCTTTTGGGGCAGTTGCCACTTAAAAGCACCCAGTCCACTTTGCTGAGTGGTTGGTGTTTGGAAGGGCATCCAGCTGTAAAAATCCTGCGAAAACAGTCACAGAAGTCTGGTGCAGGCTTCTGCCTGGCTGGCTCTTGTGAAACCATCCCACCCATGCTGGCATGGAAGGCAGACAGTAAACGATGATGATGATGTTTACAGAGTGGAAGTGGTCCAGTAACAAGACCTTTCCTCACTTTAAAAGACATTAAGCAAAGGCATCCCATGATTTTTAACATGTCTCTTATGTATTGCATGCTATGACTGGCCACAGCCAAAATTAGCATAACATTCAAAGAAGAATTCCATGATGTAATGAAGGTATGTGTTAGTGTGTGTGTATGTGGTGGGTGGGGGGTAAACTCTGAACACCTGCTGCAAGAGGCGCCCGGCATTGCCACATCTGTGCAAAAGAATGCAAGTCCATTGCAAGACTGGAAAGCAACATCTGCAGCAATCATGTTTAAGAGGACAATCCATTGATGGCTTTACTCAATATCAAGTTCCAGCCATTATGTATGTATGTATGTATGTATGTATGTATGTATGTATGTGTATCTATGAATTTAGGTAGGTAAGTAGGAAGTTATGTAAGTAGGGGTGTGTGAAATGAGTGGAATGGCAGTAAGTCAAGTTAACACCTGAAAAATTAATTACATAAATATGTTGCAACATCATGAAATGAATATTGCTGTATGCTGAGACTTTTATTTTATTATGCTGCAGTAAACTCTGCTCTTTTGACGTTGAGTACTTTCATTACTTTTACCCAATAATTACATTTCTAAACCCCACCCCTCTCTCTCTTCCTTTATCTCACTCTGCATAAATGTGTGTGTATACAAATGTATATACACATATTCACACACACATATATATATATATTTTTATATATACCCATAGATGTATGTATATGTATGTGTGTGTGAATGTGTATACATGACGGTATTTGTGTGTATAATGTATGGTTAGGTATATATTTATGTGTATCTACATATACATATATATATCATCATCATCGCTTAACGTTCGCCTTCTATGCTGGTATAGATATATATGAAAGCCTAGTACTTATTCTGTCGGTCTCTTTTGCCGAACCGCTAAGTTACAGGGGCGTAAACACACCAGTATCGGTTGTCAAGCGATGTTGGGGGACAAACACACACACACATATACATATATATACGACGGGCTTCTTTCAGTTTCCATCTACCAAATCTGCTCACAAGGCTTTGGTCGGCCTGAGGCTATAGTAGAAAACACCTGCCCAAGGTGCCACGCAGTGGGACTGAACCCGAACCCGGAACTATGTGGTTCGTAAGCAAGCTACTTGCCACACAGCCACTCCTATGCCTATATATATATATATATATCTTTTATCTTTTACATGTCTCAGTCATATATATATATATATATATATATATACATACATGCACATACACACATATATATATATGTATATTATATATATATACATACAAACATATATATATATATATAAATATATATATGTGTGTGTGTATCTATGTATGCATGTATGTATATATATAAGGATGTGTGTGTACACACACGCACACACACACACACACACACACTACACACACATATACACATGGCCACTGTCACTTTCCATCTAATTGTAGTGCAGCACAGGAAAGCAATCCATCAGCCCATGTGACACGCAACCACCGTGCGATTACACCATTCTCCCTAAGGAAACCACTTGAAGCTTTCCTCTGCTGTTCAATTATCTCCCTTGATACAATTAGATTTATGCACACAGCTCTTTGTTATTATTAACGTTTATGGTGATAAGCTTTGCTGGATTAATATCATTTGCTCTTTATCCCACTCCCCTCCCCACAACTTTCACGCGCTTACATATATCATGTGTATATATATCATGTGTGTATATACATATATATATATATATATATATATATATATATAT
>NC_068989.1:90319264-90320570 GCF_001194135.2 Octopus bimaculoides
TCTCTCTCTCTCTCTCTTTCTCTCTCTCTCTCTCTCTTTCTCTCTCTCTCTCTCTCTTTGACAGTTTTTCTGTATTTGCAAATACTTAGATGTATATGCATAAACATGTATATCAATATATATCATAGACACACACACACACACACACACACACACACACACACACAATGTATATAAACATATATATATATATACATATATGTATATATACATTAATCCCTGAGTCAGAAGAAAAAAATCAAGCACTCGTGTATCAGATAATATTGTAGGTATATTATTATTGTTGTTGTTATTCATGTAATATTATATTATAGCGGACGTTATACGATGATGATGATGATGATGATGATGATGATGATGATGATGATGTGACAATAGTTAAATAACAAGCAAGTGGTTTCATGCCAGAAATGGTGTGTCAAATCAATCAATCATCAGAAACATCTGAATTAAAATGGTATGGTGGGAACTCTCTACCACTGGAGGCCGAAAAGCATTACATCCTGTTAATGGTCTTAGAACAAAATCCATAGACAACATCACTCTGATTAAAACCCAAAGCGGAAAAAGAGTATTTTGTCCACAAAAAGTTTATCCCTTGTATTGAGGTCTAAGCAGTCTAATAATCCATCATCATCATCATCAACCAGCCTTTCAAATCCAGGTTTTGTCCCTATTAATGGGGGTGGCTGGATCTACCTCAATGCCATAGCAACCGAGGTAGGCCTTCTTCGTTCTGATGATGTCTACCATTTACAAGATAAATACATATTTACTTCAGCATGGTGCACAGAAACAGCTGTAAACTCATTCTTACTCTCACCTTGCTTAACGAATTAAATAATGGCTTTTTAGCACCAAAGACACACTTCTCATTGTTGTTCTTCCTCCATTTTCTTATCGTCTATATATACATTAACCTATGGTTTACCTTTTAAATTACCTGCTGCCATATACCTTATACCAAGGACCATACATACTGAGGCAATTACCAGGAGTGCCTTTGGATACATCTATCCCTCAGAGGACTTAAACACCTCTAACTTATACCATATCTATCTATCTATATATATATTATTCTTAAACAAGAATATTATTGACAGTAACTTTGAAGTTTAGGCCAGCTAAGAGTAACCCATCAGATTAATGTAAAATTGTTTTTATTTTAAATGAACATGAAGTCAAATACTAAGATCCTCATTATCGTTTAATGTCCGTTGTCCATGCTGGCATGGGTTGGACGGTTTGACTGGGCTGGCACACTGGTAGGCTGCACCAGGATCCAATCTGATTTGGCAAGGTTTCT
>NC_068989.1:90320580-90321787 GCF_001194135.2 Octopus bimaculoides
CACCAGGATCCAATCTGATTTGGCAAGGTTTCTACAGCTGGATGCCCTTCCTAATGCCAACCACTCTGAGAGTGTAATGGGTGCTTTTACGTGCCACCAGGATTGGTGCCATTTGCATCACAGTGGTATCTGCCACGGCTGCAATTTTGCTTGGCTTGACGGGTCTTCCTGTCAAGCACGACATAATGCCAAAAGTCTTGGTCATACCACCGTGAGGCCCAACACTCGAAAGCAGCTTGGCCACTTGACCTCCATGAGACTCAACGCTTGAAAGGAACTCGGCCCCCTTGCCACAGTGAGGCCCAACACTCAAAAGGAACTCAGCCACTTTGCCTCCATGAGGCCCAACGCTCGAAAGGAACTCAGCCACTTTGCCTCCATGAGGCGAGGTGGCGAGTGGGAATGAACCCAAAACCTCATGGTAACAAAATGATCTTCTTAACCACAAGGCTATGCCTGTGCTTATGTATGATCTACATGTTTCAATTACAGAAACCTGATGAGGATCAGAGATGAAATCCAACAGAACTTAGTTTTAAATAATTTATTCAAAAGTCTGGTTGCAATGAGTTCAATAAATATTGATAAATTCTTGCTTATATCTGACAAACTTTAACAAACTACCACTGAATCAATCCTGAATTGATATATTGATTACTGATGACTAGTATGATAATTAATCAGCTTCTAATTATATGAATCAATCAATGGGTAATTAGCAATGATTTCAGGAAAGCATATTTCAACGATAAAATTTGATCTTTGCGTTACACAAGTTAATGAAGTTCGTTTGTTAGTTATTGGTGTCCCTTGGCCTAAAACATTAAGCTGTGCCTTCTAAAAGGTTTTGAGTCTCTTCAGCGAAGAGGATGCCATTAGGGGTGAGGTGAAGGGGTGGGGCGGCGGTTAACAGGAAACATCAGCAACATCTACAATAGATTGACTGACGCATACTATGTTCAGAGTTCATTTGACCGCAACCTTGTAAAAAGCATACACACACACGTACGCACGCACGCATGCACATGCACACACACGCACACACACACTCGCATACATACATATGTATGTGTCTGTGTGTGTGTGTATATATATATATATATATATATATATATATATATATATACACACACATATATACACACTCACACACACATATATACATATACATATGTATATAATATATATATAAATATATATATATATA
>NC_068989.1:90321951-90324427 GCF_001194135.2 Octopus bimaculoides
TATATATGTATATATATATATATATGTTTGAATATCTGTATGTCTATCTATCCATTTATCGCTTTGCCCCTCTCTCTTTCTCTCTCTCTCCCTCTATCTATTTATTTGTGTGTGTATACATACATACATACATACATACATATATATATATATACACATATACATACATACACATATATATATGTATCTACACATATATGTATCTACACATATATATATCAATATATATCAGTGTGTGTGTGTGTTTGTGTATGTGTGTGTGTGTTCATATGGAAATGTTCTCAGTTATCTTAACAAATATGGCAGAAAACAAAATTAATACACTCCACCCGCCACCCTCGTCTCGTTTCACAGAATTATTCCAGACGTTTGTCATAAATTTCAAATATTCTTCGCATTGATTCTCTCCAGTTGAAAAGTCTTCTCAGTAAAGAGATGATGGAAATGATAAGAAACCTAATTACCGAAATATATTCTTTCGTCTCTAAAACCTGTGACCTTTGACCAAAGATATTATGACCTCGGCTTTTTGGCACTGTTTGTTGTTTTTCCTCAATAATTGGTCTGAGGAAAATGCCACAGATTCGGTAATATTTACAAAATCATCGCAGCACAAATGCTTAACAAATTAGCTTATTAATTTAGCTGATGCGGAAATAATTAAATTATTGCCAACTCCTACTACAAGTGACTGGACAAATGGAAGAATGTAGCACTCAATACATTTTTGTAAGAGTTACACATCATCATCATTTTTATTCATTTCTTCATTTCTTCATTCATTTCTTCAATGTGGCCGTTGCCAGTACCGCCTATCTGGCCTTCGTGCGGGTGACACGTAAAAGCACCCACTACACTCTCAGAGTGGTTGGCGTTAGGAAGGGCATCCAGCTGTAGAAGCTCTGCCAGATCAGATTGGAGCCTGGTGTTGCCATCCGGTTTCACCAGTCCTCAGTCAAATCGTCCAACCCATGCCAGCATGGAAAGCAGACGTTAAACGATGATGATGATGATGATTTCCATATAAAAAGCACTACAATATGTTCATCTATATTTACGATGGCAACACACATTTACTGCTGTTTCTAGCAAGAAGCTTGACCACATAGTGTCACCCTTAATGATTATGTTGATGCTGTTGCTGTTGTTGTTGCTGTTATTCTGGTTTTGTTTTTTCTTTTTATTATTTATTATATTTTCTTTGTTTCATTTTAGATCTTTAACCTCTGGGAATGTGCCCATGTCTCTATGTCAGGTGAGTCATCTTATTTAACTTACAAATACATTGATTATTATTAATATTATCATTACTATTATTATTATTATTATTATTATTATTCAGTAGTTTTATTTTTATAACGTGCTTTCACTTCACTACCGAGCGCAGCTCTGTGTGCCTTGGGTATGTGCTGTGGTTTGCTGTGATGCACTTATGGTTACTGTATTGAAAGTGTTTTGCGTAGGATGTGTGCAGTACCCAGTAGTGCAATTTTCTGTATGTTATATATATTTGTAAGTCCTGGTGTTTTTGTTATGTATTTGTCTGAATATTTTTTTATTATACCTAAGGCACCTACTATGATAGGAATTGTTTCTGTTTTTAGATTCCACATTCGAGTTACCTCTATTTCCAGGTCTTTGTATTTTGAAAGTTTTTCCATTTCTTTTAGGGAAACGTTGTCATCTGCTGGTATTGATACATCAATTAGAAAGCATTTTTTTTCTTCATGATCTTTGACAACTATATCTGGTCTATTTGCCTTAATTTCTCTATTTGTGTGTATTGGCTATTATCATTACTATTATTATTATTATTATTATTATTATTATTATTATTAAGGTGGTGAGAGCAGAGAGAATCATTAGCATGCTGGACGAAATGCTGAACGGCATCTCATCCATCTTTACATTCTGATTTCAAATTCCGCCGAGGTTGAATTTGCCTTTCATCCTTTCGGGGTTCGGCAAAAGAGACCGATAGAATAAGTACTAGGCTTGCAAAGAATAAGTCCTGGGGTCGATCTGCTTGACTAAAGGCAGTGCTCCAGCATGGCCGCAGTCAAAATGACTGAAACAAGTAAAAGAGTAAAAGAATAAACGAATACCTATGTGTATGTGTATGTGTGAGTGCGTGTGTGTCTGTGTGTGTGTGTGTGTACACAAGTGTATGAGTGCATGCGGACAAAACATCTCACATACCTACACACACACACACACACACACACACACACACACAAACGGTAAACAAAACCAAAGACAAGGAACAACCACAACCACAACAACAACATCGATATTAACAAGCAGACACACAGACAGACTATCCAAACAGTTGAACATACCTGTCTACTATGTTTGTTTTTATAAGGTTTACTCACTGTAATCTTTATGTCAAACATTTAACTGCCCCCACCTCTAGTGGGGTGGGTGGGGGTGAGGTGGGGGGGGGAGATGATGGCAGCTGTGGTGGTAATGGTGG
>NC_068989.1:90325720-90330972 GCF_001194135.2 Octopus bimaculoides
TTTAATTATATGTATTTATTCTATCCTAATAAATAATAATTCGGATAGAATGAATGGGTTAATAGAAACCAAGGTAGCAAAGATCACAAAATAAATGTTCCCATGCATTTCCCTGAGGAGAAGTTTACATTTTTAACATCGCCGATTCCTATACATCGCATAAATTGTAATTCTTCGAAACATATGTCGGAATGAAAGTATGCAGTTATAACATGCGTTTTCTCCATTCTTTAAATTTTTATATATACATATATATATACATATAATGGGCTTCTTTCAGTTTCTGTCTACCAAATCTACTTATAAAGCTTTGGTCAACCCAAGGCTATAGTAGAAAACATTTGCCCCAAGGTACCATGCAATGGGACTGAACCCAGAACCATGTGATTGGGAATCAAGCTTCATACCAAGAACCATTTTAAAATCCACTTACCAGCATAGATGCAGGAATGGAAGAGAGGCTTAGCAAATGCAGCCCTTATAGGATATCCAGCCCTTATAGGATAACCAGCTTTAGGGAACTCACAACAAACGGTTTGGGTTTACACAGGGTTCCCGAGGTGATATTTTAACTTTGCTGTCACTTTGGCTGCTGTAGTTTCATGATTTTTAACTACAATATTTCTCACCATTTTGCAGTTCCGTTCTCTCAGAAAGATGCTTGGCAGACTAAGTTTTGTCGAGGTTTTGAAATGCTATCATGACTTTTGAGAAAGCACCTCTCAAAACATTAACCCTTTAGCATTCAGATTATTCTACTCTTTTACTTGTTTCAGTCATTTGACTGTGGCCATGCTGGAGCACCGCCTTTAGTCGAGCAAATCAACCCCAGGACTTATTCTTTATAAGCCTAGTACTTCTTCTATTGGTCTCTTTTGCCGAACTGCTAAGTTACAGAGACATAAACACACCAGCATCAGTTGTCAAGCGATGTTGGGGAGACAAACACAGGCACACAAACATATACACACACACACATACATATATATATATATATATATATATATATATATACATATATACGACGGGCTTCTTTCAGTTTCCGTCTACCAAATCCACTCACAAGACTTTAGTCAGCCCGAGGCTATAGTAGAAGACACTTGCCCAAGGTGCCACACAGTGGGACTGAATCCAGAACCATGTGGTTGGTAAGCAAGCTACTTACCACACAGTCACACCTTGATTATTCAGATTGTTTTGAATTAATCATGCATTGTCTTGTAGTTTCAATTCTTTGATGCGATTGTTCATTTCTAGAATGACATTGTAAGGTAGGTGTGAGCTGCCAGATCTAGCTGGCTTGAACCTAAAACAGGTAGAACATCTGGGTTTGATATGGTTTGCTTAAGTGTTGAAGAGTTAAACAATTCAGCCATTTTTTTAATGATTGTATCTCCTGCCATCTGCACTCCAACAAGTTGTCCTCTTTGGTAATAAAAAAGGTCACATATTTTAACTCATTTAAATATAGAAAAACTGATGGGTTTATCATAAAGTACAAAACATGCGTGATGCCATGTCAGCACATATTATGCAGACTGCAACAGTTTTGAAGTTGTCATATTGCCAATAAGAAAAGCAAAACGGTTGCATAAAAAGTGGTCTTGTTGTAATTTTGTCCAACCATTGTACAATATATATATACAGGCATAGATTTAAATAAATAAATGAATAAATTAATGTATGTGTGTGTACATATATATATATATATATATATATATATATATATATATATATATATATATATATATATATATATATGTATATATACACACACACACACACATTATATATATATATATATATATATATAAACTTATATTTATATCTATGTATACACATGCACACATACACACATGCATATATATATATATAGATACTTAAATTTATATGATGAATGTATATATGTATATATATGTGTGTGTGTGTATATATATATATATATATACATATGTAATATCTATATACATACATACATATGTATATATATAAATATATATATATACACATATGTATATATATATATATGTGTGTGTGTATAATGTAGATGTGTGATGAGATACACACCAAGAATTTGAATGGCTACTTGACTGTCATGTGGGAAGCAAATATTGGTGATGACAAGGGTAGTGGTGGTGGTGGTAGTGGTGGTCAAGAGAGTGGGTCATGACCATCAGAGGAGGGGGGAGCATTATCAAGCAATGGTGGTGGTTGAGGTGGTGGTGCTGGTGGTGCTGGTGCCAGTGTTGGTGGTGCAAAAAGAGCACCTGTGTGTGTGTGTATGTGTGTGTGCATATGTGCCACTTCTCTGCCACTACCACCACCACCACCACACCGTTCTCACGACCTTCCCTGTGTGTAGCAAAGTCGGTGGGGTGGGTGAGTGGGCGAATGGGCTGAGAGAGAACCTAAAATAAATGTCCGTCAGCTGTGAGCAAATTTACTTTCCCCACCCCAGGGTCAATGGTACCCCAAACACCTGTTTGCTTAGTTCAAAATCCACCACCACCACCACTACCACCACCACCACTACTAACATCACCACCACCACTACTACCACTAGCACCACCACCACTGACACCAACACCACTACCACCTCTTCCCAGCTCCTCTGAAGTCCTTAGGTCCATGTATGCGCATGTGTGTGTGTGTCTACGTGTACACGTATGTGTGAATATGTAGTTGTGCGTGTATGTGTGAATGTGTGTATGTATAGAGACATACATAAAGTTTTTATCATCATCATCATCATAATCATCATAATCATGGTTTTGACATTCACTTCTCCATGCTTACATGTGCGTGTGCATGTGTGTGTGTGTGTGTGTGTGTGTGTGTGTGTGGCATGTGTGTGTGTGTGCCCTTCCCAACGCCAACCACTCCGAGAGTGTAGTGGGTACTTTTACGTGAGATATGTATATATACGACGGGCTTCTTTCAGTTTTTCTCTACCAAATCCACTCAAAAGGCTTTGGTCGGCCCGAGGCTATAGTGGAAGACACTTGCCCAAGGTGCCACGCAGTGGGACTGAACCCAGAACCATGTGTTTCGTAAGCAAGCTACTTACCATACAGCCACTCCTGCACCTAAATGTTTAAGATTCATATCATATAGCTATATTTTTCTTTTTTTCTTTCCTTTGTACAGTTTTCCGGAGTTTACAGTCCTGGCCTGGAAGAGTTTGCTGTGATAAAAGTTTCCAAGCATCATGTTCTGCTGCTTGTCCAATTGTAAGTTGTTTGTTTACCTATTTATATTTTTATTTTTTTCAGTTTCAGCTCAGAGCTGTGGCCATGCTGGGGCACCGCCGTTTTGCTACACTGTTATTATTGAGAGCCTTCTCTAATATGTGGAATTTGGTGAAAAGGGAAGTTTGATGTCGCTACCCTCATTTGCTCCTCTTGCCACGAGGTATGATCATCTGGGACTCTCGACATGAAGAGATCCAGTTTTGATTTGAAAACACCTATGTCCATTTTGTGTAGGTTCCTCAGGCTCTTTGGGAGAATATTAAAAAGCTGTGGGCCCGTGAAACCCAGGCTGTTGCAGTAACTGGCCCTGAAGTGCGATGGCATTGTTGGGATCTTTGGCACTGTGCAGTGTTGACCTGTTCTGGTATTGGTGTAGCTTTCGACATCAAAATTGTTTGTTGTCTACACCACCTGTCTTCATCTTCTGTTTTTTTTGTGAATTCTCCGTATATATATATATGTATGTATGTATGTATGTATAACGCAGGAATGGCTATATGGTAAGTATCTTGCTTACCAACCACATGGTTCCAGGTTCAGTCCCACTGCATGGCACCTTGGCAAGTGTCTTCTACTATAACCTTGGGCTGACCAAAGCCTTGTGAGTGGATTTGGTAGACGGAAGCTCAAAGAAGCCTGTTGTATATATGTGTGTGTGTGTGTGTGTGTGTGTGTGTGTGTATGTTTGTATGTCTGTGTTTGTCCCCCCACCATCAATCTACCTGTGTATCTTCCCATCTATCTACCTGTTTTTACCTGTATGCCTTACCATTAATGTACTTGACAATTAATCCACCTATCTACCTGTCCATCAGACCATCAATGTACCTGTCTATTTATCCATCTTTCTAGCTGCATGCCTCACTTTTTAGCTATCTGTCCACCTATTCCTTAATCTGTTCACCTGTCAATCTGTCTACTAGTCTATCTGTCTATTTAGCCATCAATCCACCTGTCTGATAAATTATCTACCTGACAATTCAATCTTCTATCCACCTGGATATTTATCCATCTGTCTACCTGATTACCTGGCAATCCAAATACCTGTGTATTTGACCCAACAATATATCTGTGGACCAGTCCATCTATTTTTTTATCCTTCCTCTCTTTTATACAAGCTCTCGCCTTCATTCATTCATTCATTCATTCCTTCTTTCTTTCTTTCTTTCTCTCTTTCCATCTCCCTTGCCTTTTCTTTCTTTCTCTCTCTTTCCTTCTCACCCCTTCTCATTCTCCAACCCCACCATCAATCTCTCATTACCCCACGATATTTGCTGCCAACCCCTCCTAATATATAATATCACTAGGACCCACAACCGCACCACCCCTAATACACCCCACCCATTCTTTAACCGACTCCCCCCCGCCTCCACTCTTACATCCACCCAGCTCAGTCACAACACACACCTCCATGCTAGGTTGATTCACCAGTAATAACATTTTGACAGCTAAAGCAACTCTCCCTCTCTCATTCAATCTCTCTCTCTTTCTCTCTCTCTCTTTCTCTCTCTCTCTCTTTCTCTTCCCCTAATTATCCCTACTTCTAGCATGCTGGCATCCTTCCTTGTACCCTGATACTTTTAAACACATCATGGGGTATCTGTACCTGACATTCTGAAATACTCAGCATCTGGAGTACCTGGTGAACTTTATTCCACTACAAGTATCACACACACACACACACACACACACACACACACACACACAGAGTGACACATACATACACATATATGTATGCATATATATGTGAGTGTATGTCTATGTGTGTGTCTGTATGTACTCTGTATGCATATGTGCAATTTGATATGTGTACGTGTTGTTCTGTCCACTGCCCCAACCACATATTATATACATCAATATCATCATCATCATCATCGTTTAACGTCCGCTTTCCATGCTAGCATGGGTTGGACGATTTGGCTGAAGGCTGGCAAGCCAGGAGGCTGCACCAGGCTCCGATCTGATCTGGCAAGATTTCTACAGCTGGATGCCCTTCCTAAC
>NC_068989.1:90331231-90331737 GCF_001194135.2 Octopus bimaculoides
TATATATCATCACCTTCATCTTCATCGTTCAACGTCTACTTTCTATGCTGGCATGGGTTGGACGATTTGGCTGAAGGCTGGCAAGCCAGGAGGCTGCACCAGGCTCCGATCTGATCTGGCAAGATTTCTACAGCTGGATGCCCTTCCTAACACCAACATCTCAGAGAGTATAGTAGGTGTTTTTTATGTGTCACTGGCACAGGGATCAGTCAGGTGGCATTGGCTTCGACCATGCTCAAATGGTGCGTTTTACATGCTACCATCATGGGAGCCAGTCAGGCGGCACTTGCATTGACCATACTCAAATAGTGCTTTTTAATGTGCCACCAGCACTGGCATCAGCCTTGCTCGAATGGTGCTTTTTACGTGTCACTGCCACAGATGCCAGTCAGGCGGCACTGACATCAACCACAACTACGATTTCACTTGACTCAACAGGTCTTCTTAAGCAGAGCATATTGCACTACGATTGAAGAGTACTTTTAAACGTAGTGCAATATGCTCTG
>NC_068989.1:90332666-90335706 GCF_001194135.2 Octopus bimaculoides
CACCACCACTGCTACTGCTGCCCCTCCCGCCTCATCACAATCCTAACAGTATTTACATATCATTTCCCCTGTAGACACCAATTGCCATTTCCCTAACAACCACCACCACAACTACCACTGGCAACCACCATGTCTGTACTGCTTCCCATACATCAAAAAAAAAATCACTGCTTGTACCATCACTACTACCACCACCACAACCACCACCACCACCGCCGCCACCACCACTACTTCTCTACATTCACACACACACACACACATGTGCGTGCACAACCACAAATGTCTTTTTTTTGAAGTTTAGTACTCAACGTATTGGTCCGTTATTTTTTGCGGAACTGCTAAATTCTGGGAATGTAAACACACCAACACTAGCAGCAAGGGACAAAACACACACACAAAAACACATACACAATGATGTATACATAAAGAGAAAGCAAGAGAGAGCGGGAAAGAGAGAGAAGTTTTCCACAAAAGCTGTCTCAGAACAATCTGCAGTTATTCACTAAAAGACAGTGTCTAATGTCGACCTGTCTAGCAAGCGTCAGATTGGCAGAATTGAGAGCTTCCTTATGCAGTTGCAATTGTGCTGACCTGGCCATATTGTCAGAGTGAATGACAAAAGAATCTCCAAAGTTCTCATGTACAGCCAGCTTAACAGTGGGGGCCCAGGAATGTTAGTCGACCATGGCCCAGATATAAGGACAAGCTGAAGAGTAACCCCTCCGCAGTTAATACAGCTCACAATACGTTTGAGCAAACGACTTTAGAGTGAACAAAATGGAGATTATCATGTCAAAATGGTATCAGAGACAGTTTCACCCAGCATTAACAGGCTTAGGGGTTCAAGGAAAAGGAGAAAAGCAACAGTAAATATACTACCTGAACTGGCCTGTAATCCTCATCCTTGTAACATCTGCAGGCTTCTTTGCAAATCGTTGGTGGGATTCAAATGTCACATTTGATATAAGCATTATGACTGACAAAAAAAGGTGTGCATTGTTGGACCATCATGTCGAAACCAACAGTAAGAGTCCATCATGTGGCACGTTAGAAAATCATTTGAGCAAGGCCGTTGCCAGTGCCACTGGACTGGCTCCTGTACAGGTGGCATGTAAAAAAACATGTGTGTGTGTGTGTGTGTGTGTGTGTGCATGTATAATGAAAGCAGCTATACTCAGTATAAAACCAAAAAGTTCAATTGTCACTAGTTGTAAATGAGGGTGCAAGACAGCACCTACATTGCTAGAAATAAGAGCTAAAAAGCCATTACAGCCACAAGAAGCATATACTTTATATACTGACAGGGGAGATAACTGCCCCACAGTGAATGAGATCACTATACAATAATCCCTTGACTACCGCGGATGTTACGTTCTAAGACCCCACCACCACCACCACCACAATAGGTGAAAATCCATGAAGTAGAAACAGTACTGTCCTGTATATTATTATTATTATTATTATTATTATTATTATTATTATTATTATTATTATTATTTGCATATTTTGTACATATTTATTTTATTATAAATGCAAAACAGCACTACGGAAGAATTAATGTAAGCTTATGAACCATGATAGGTGAACCATGATAGGTGAACCACAATAGGTGAACCATGATAGGTGAACCACGATAGGTGAACCACGATAGGTGAACCACGATAGGTGAACCACTATAAGTGAATCATGGTAAGTGAACTGCAATATGCCAGACTCATCAGTAATGACTACATCATCACTGGATGGTTAAGCTAAATCCCAACCGTCATTATATATATTTACCATATGAATTTACGGATGGTTTAAATATGCATGAATGCAACAGGCTTCTTTTGGTTTCCATTTACCGTCTCCATTCACAAGGTTTTGGTTGGCATGAGGCTGTGGCAGAAGACACTCACTCATGGTGCCACCTGGAACCATATGGCTGAGAAGCAAATTCCTTAAGACACAGCCTAGTTTTATAGGCATATTCCTCAGAATTCCTATTCTGTTTTTCACACATTCACTTGTTTAGGTTGAATTATGTAAAATATTTGAGAAAGAAACCCAGCTGTTTCTTGCAAGAAATACATCAAAACCAAAATATCTTCATGGACCCTTGATACGCTACTGTGGGTCCCCAATTTAATATTTTGGCCCCACCAAAATGTTACATGAAATCACATGGATTACATGAGCCCCAGTCGAGAAACCTAGCTTTATAGGCTCAGTCGAGCATCGACAAACAGCTTCGAAATCTTCTTCCTCGTATCACACAACATTACATTTTACACATGGAAAAAGACATTAGGATTATGTAATCCTAGATAAACTATGCCTGAAAAGAAAAAGAACCCTGATAAACAAAAGTCAAGATAGGATAGATATTGCTTGTACACCTTTGATCACAGACAGATCTGCTCATTTAGGATTGACCTGGGGTTAAACAACATCACTATAAACCCTCACCCCTAACAAACACACTCCCCCATTCCACCCCCTTTCATTCCCATTTACAGAAAGCATCTGGAATTGGTAAGGAGGATACATAAAGCTATTTCACTCTATCTTTTACCCTCTTGTTTCCACCCCTCCTGCTTCCCCTGGCATAGTGAGATCTTAATGTTCAGTAGGGGTGTGCAGGGGGGTAGATTAGGAACAGGGGTGGATTTGTAATTCCTGTTTGCTGGCTGGTAACTAACTGCCCCACCCTCAGGCATTCAACCCTGCTACCAGAGAAAACATGGTGCTTTTATCTTAAAATCTTCTGGCATTTCAGATACACAACATCTGGACAGACACCCTGGCTATCTTAAGATGCCAGTTGTTGCTATATATACATACACACATACTTATATGTATACATATATACATACATGCCTATATGTATACATATATACATACATGCCTATATGTATACATATATCTATATCTATATATATATATTGCATATATATATATATATATATATATATATATATACACACTCACATATATGCAATATATATATATATTGCGTTTGTGTATATATATTTGTAAGTATGTGTGTATATATATA
>NC_068989.1:90336239-90337167 GCF_001194135.2 Octopus bimaculoides
ATAAATATATATATACACACACACACACACACACACACACACATATATACATACATACACACACACACATATAAGTTAATTTTATACCCAATCCTTCAGGGAAATAAAATTTCCCTGAATCAATATGTATATATATTAAGCATATAATCCATATTCAATTAACAGAAGAAAAAAAAATGGAGACTTGAAAGTTAATAATTATTTATTAATAAATTGATAAATCTTACTTCCTACAGCTGTTTCCATTTGTGCTCATTAAATAAATTACAAATTTATGCTCATTAAATAAATTACAAATTTATGCTTTAAATTTGCATTTATGAGACATGAGCAAAATGTCATCAGGGAAAAGACATACAATAAAAGATTTCTTGTTGACCTCTTAGTTCATACCAGCAGACTAAATATATGAAGTGTGTGTATATATGTATGAGCGTGTGTATATATGCATGAGTGTATGGTTAAGGAACTGGAAAGACCTGCCAGGTATGTGTGTGTGTGTGTCTTCTTGCCTTGATATGATGTGATAGTTGTAAACAAGAGCTACTGTCATACAAGCAGTGTCATTCATTTTCAATCTTCCATGAAAACATGTCTGGCCACGAAAAACTATTATGTATGCTGCTTGGAAACAAGCGATGGTTTGCAACAGGAAAGGTATCCAGCCATTATAAAATCTGCATGAACTTATTCTGCTGACCAATATAAACATAGAAAAAGGGACATTCAGGCAGTCAATGGAACTTGAACTCACCTCTTCTGACCCACATCTGTAAACATGACAGACATTCTATCATTTCACCTTTGCATTTTAGAAGCTTTTGAGAATTGTGTTCTTCATTCTTCCACAACCCTTATCACCACAGATTCTCTCAAACCCACCACAACAATAATAGATTCCCTCACACATACACTGCTCTCTCTCTCC
>NC_068989.1:90337950-90338993 GCF_001194135.2 Octopus bimaculoides
CCACCACAGCCACCACAACCACCACCACCACCACCACAACCTCCACCTCTAGCTCTACATCATCATTCCCAACTCTGTACCACCACTACCCATACCACAACTTCTAGTACCATCACCGGCAAAAGATCCTCACCAACCAGTGAGAGGGCTTTTATACACCCACCAGATTGTTAGACATAGCAGCCAAATCTCTCTCAAATTCTGACCCACCTGCTTCAAAAGAAAAACAAAGAAGAACATATAATATAGCTTCACATATGGAACATTGTGAAATGAAGAAAAATATTTGGTTCAAATGGAATTATTCCTGCAGTCAGCAGTAAATGAATCTGTATTGATCCTCCTTGTAGAGGACTCCTTGTAGATGACTCCCTGCAGAGATGGCACATGGAATCTCAACACTTTGCAAAGGACCTGGGCATCAAAACTGGTTCTTTGTAGGGCACAAGAAGATTCTAGAAGAATGAGTCATGTGATGGCTTGATGCTGATTGGGTGTTTAAAAGACAGATCACATGAAACTATTGTGGTTTGTCCGTGATGTACGACTGGTCACCAAGTGGTTTTGTTTCAAATCCCTGCTACAAGTGTTTTCTCTACAAGAAATGGAAGAAATGAGCAAGAAAATACATCAAGGTGGAAACTTCTCCACTGTTGGCTTCTACTCCCCTTCTCTCACACGTTCATTATCTTTCATTCTCTCACTCTCACTCACTTACTCTCACTTTATCACACTCTCTCATAATCTTTCATACTCTCTCCTTCATGTTTTCTATTTCTAGCTTTCTCACTCTTACTCCCTCTCTCTGCATCTCTCTCTCCTCACACACATTCTCTCTCTCTCCTCTCACACTCTCTCTTCTCACACTCTCTCTCTCTCTCCTCTCACACTTTCTCTTTCTCACTCCCTTTCTCTCTCTCAACTGTTCTAACACTTTCTTCTCTCCTCCCAAGGGGGGACAGCAGTAGTGTTGGTGGTGGTGATGGTGGTGATGGTGGTAGCGGTCATAGTGATGGTGGTGGTGGTGGTGGTGGTGGTGGTGG
>NC_068989.1:90339524-90340576 GCF_001194135.2 Octopus bimaculoides
ACCACCATCATCACTACCCCCATCATCACTACCACCATCATCATCACCATCACCATCACCACAACCACCACAACCACCACCATCATCACCATCATCATCAAAATCATCATCATCATCAACATCGTCATCATCATCATCACCATTTAACGTCCATTGTCCATCCTGCAATGGGTTGGATGGTTTGACCGGGGTTGGCAAGCTGAAAGGCTGCACCAGACTCCAGTCTGATTTGGCATGGTTTTCTACGACTGGATGCCTTTCCTAACGACAACCACTCCGAGAGTGTAACAGGTGCCATTTGAATGACACCAGTATTGTCTCGTTAAATATGTGTTTGTGTGTCTGTGTTTGCTCCCAACTATTGTTTGACAACCGGTGTTGGTGTGTTTACGTTCCCATAACTTACCTGTTCAGCAAAAGAGACTGATAGAATAAGTACTAGGCTTACAATGAATAAGTCCTGGGGTTTATTCGTTTGACTAAAGACTGACACAAGTAAAAGAATAAAAGAATAAAAGAATTGGGGGTAGGGGCGTGGGGATGGATTCCATCGACTATAATTCCATAAGGTGGTGCACCAGCATGGCCACTGTCTAGTGACTGAAAGAAGTAAAACAAAAGCTCAGTTCATTAGAGGGTGTCCTGAGCTAACTCTCATCTTTAAACATCTTTTTGTCTTAAACAGAACAAACTGCAGTGAAAAGCTTTTACATGTTCAAATACCACTCAGACATTTTCAAACCAGTCTTAACTAATGAAACATTAGATACATTATTTACAATTGACGGATATTTGTCCTCATCTTGCTTGTTGTTAACACATTTCGGCTGATATACCCTCCAGCCTTCATCAGGTGTCTTGGGGAAATTTCGAACCTGGGTTCTCATTCCTAAGGTATTTTTCAATGTTATTATTCCGAGTTCGATTCCAGGCAGTGACCTGAATAATAATAATAATAATAATAATAATAATAATAATAATAATAATAATAATAATAATAATAATAACAATAACAATAACATCAAAAAATACCTTCGGAATGAGAACCCAGG
>NC_068989.1:90341618-90342725 GCF_001194135.2 Octopus bimaculoides
CACCCACCCCATTATCTTCCACCATTATCTGTGATGACAGGTGAGGCATGCCTTCCCAATAACACAACAATGTGCTAAAATGAATTGTTTAAAAATAGTGATGGGAGGAGAAGGGAGAGGAGTGAAAGGACCACAGAGCCTGCTGCTGCTGCTGTTGTTGGCATC
Source organism: Octopus bimaculoides (assembly GCF_001194135.2). NCBI lineage: Eukaryota > Metazoa > Mollusca > Cephalopoda > Octopoda > Octopodidae > Octopus > Octopus bimaculoides. The sequence goes on from NC_068989.1 coordinate 90,341,784, forward strand.
TGCAGCGTTGGTGCTGCTGAAGTCACAGTAGTGGCGGTGGTAGTGGTAGTAGTAGTAGTAGTATACATACATCACACCTCCATATGTACGTATGTGCGTACGTATGTACAGACATATGTACATGTGTATGGTGTTTGTACCCCATCACTGCTTGAAAAACTGGCGTTGGTTTGTTTACATCCCCCATAACTTAGCAGTTCAGTAGAAGAGAATGATAGAATAAGAACTAAGGCTTTAACAAGAGGGAATAATTGGGGCCTGATTCATTTCACCAAAAATTCTTCAAGATGGTACTGCAGCATGGCCACAGTCTAATGACTGAAAGGAGTAAAAGATGAAAATATAGAGTGAAGTCTTTGGAACCCCAAGTTGGAACCAAAATCATCGATTATGCCAGACTTCAGTGAAAGACATCACACATGTGACATGACATGGTCGCTAAAACAATATAGAATCCTTTCAGGAAAAAAGACCATGTTGGAGATAAGTACGGAGAATCCCCTGTCATTGAAGACATTCATAGCAATTCCCAGAAGGAATATTGGTGGAATTCTCCAATCAAAACTTCTGCCAAGTGCAAACATAACAGGCTGGAGATTGTTGTTTGGGAGAGACAAGAAAAACTATGTATGTGCTGACATGAATATCTCTTTGGAAATCGAAGAGAAAGAGAATGACAGACAACTGATTTGAAAACTCCAGCTTCTTTATATCCAGATTATAAATTCCTATTTAGGAGCAGCTGTGTGGTAGGAAGCTTGCTTACCAACCACATGGTTCTGGGTTCAGTCTCACTGCATGGAACCTTGGGTGAGTGTATATATATTTAATATACATGTATATAAAAATACATGTATATATATATACATATGGACATGTATATGTGTATGTATATATATATATATATATTTATCTTGCACACTCATATATATAGCTTACATT
>NC_068989.1:90342735-90343249 GCF_001194135.2 Octopus bimaculoides
ATAATGTAAATAATGTACATAATTCCTCATCTCTAAAATATAGAACTGAAAGATTAGATGCCACGGTTATTATGCATTATGTCTGAGACAACAGACGGGGTGGCCATGGCTTTGGCATGTCTTTCAGTACCTTTTTTTTGTTTCCATGTTTCTATTTATGTATATTAAACATCGTTCTTCGATTTTTCCTTCATCCCTGCCTTGTTGCTGTTGTTGTTGTTGTTTCCAGGCTCATTCCAAAGCCGACCTGAGACCCGGATGTCATCCTGTGAAAGACGTGGAAGTGTTCGACTGTGTTAATCGAATGACATGTAAGTACCTGGCCCTCCTCACATGTATGCACACACACACACACACACACACACAGCCACCACCACCACCACTAACAACAACAACAACAAAAACACCACCACCACCAGCATACCATCACCGCCACTAACACCACAATGACCACCACCACTGCCACCGCCACCAACACCACCACCATGTCCACATGCATCCAACAAGCCATCCT
>NC_068989.1:90346514-90350569 GCF_001194135.2 Octopus bimaculoides
TGTGCATATGAATGTGTGTATGTTTGCATGTATGTGTATGTGTGTGCATATGTATGTGTGTATATGTGTATGTATGTGTGCGTATGCATGTGTGTGTATGTATATGTGTGTACGTATGTGCATTTGTGTGTGCACGTATGTGTATGTATGTGCATATATGTATGTGTATGTATATCTATATGTATGTCTATATATGTGTCTGTATGTATGTATAAGGTGTATGTATGTATGCATGTGTATATTATGTATTGCATGTATGTGTGTTTGTATGTGTATATATATATGTATGCATGTATACTTGCATGCATGTGTGTATATATATATATATATATACATTTGTATGTCTATACGAACATACGCATTGTACATGCGTGTGTACTGTTTGTCTCTCTTGAGTGTTACCCCTCCATTCCCCTCCATACTCACACAACCACCCACACCCACACTCATCCAGACCCCTTAAGTTAAATACCCCACCCCACCACCAACCCACACCTCTCCCCGCTCAATGTTTACCTCAAAAGGTATTTTGTGCTTCTTGGTGATTTAAGTGCAAAACACACACATTTTCACATGCATATACACACATATAGAAAGTCTAATACATTACACACTCACATACACACTAACCCATTGCTCACTTTCACATCCATTTACATGCATATACACACACACACACATGTACGCATGCATACTTTTACTCTGTACACCCACACACTCTCACATATACACACACATACACATGCACACACACACACACACACTCACATATGGCCCACAATCATACACTTTACCATACACACACACTGTGGTAGTGATAGTAGTCATGGTAGCAGTAATGGTGGTGGTGGTGGTGGTGGTGGTGGTGGTGGTGGTGGTGGCGGTGATGACTGTGACAGTAGCTCCATTGGTCCCTAATGCTAGGATCACCACCCCTGCCACTACCACCACCACTACCACCCACATCACCAAATACAAAACAGAACCCTTCCCTATTCCTTTAAGAGACAGGCAAGTACGTGAGAAGACCCAACAAGGCAAGTGAGAGCATAATATGTGGCCTCTGCCCGAAGTGTAGCCAGCTCACTTATTCATATCTTTACTTCATTGGACTCTAAACTCTGCTTGCGAAGACCTGTTGAGACAAGTGAATTCGAAATCGAAATCGAACCAAATTCGACAACTGGCACCCATGCCAACCTCTCCTTCATTGGACACTAAATTCTGCTTGCGAAGACCTGTTGGGGCAAGTGAAATCGAAATCGTAATTGAGCCATATTCGATGACTGGCACCTGTGCCAGTGGAGCACTAACAGCACAGTCCGAGCGTGATCATTGCCAGAACAGCTGTCTGGCTTCCGTGCTAGTGGCACATAAATAGCACCATTTGAGGGTGATTGTTACCAGCATCACCTTACTGGCACTTGTGCTGGTGGCACATAAGAAAATCATTCAAGCGAGGTCGTTGCCAGTGCTACTGGACTGGCTCCTGTGCAGGTGGCACGTAAAAAACACCTGCTGGCATGGGTTGGACGGTTCAAATGGGGTCTGGGAAGCCAGGAGGCTGCACCAGGCCCGAATCTGATCTGGTAGTGTTTCTACAGTTGGATGCCCTTCCTAATGCCAATCACTCCCAGAGTGTAGTATATGTATATATATATATATGTGTGTGCGTGTGTATATATATATATATATATACATATACATATATAATTTAATAAACAAAAATATGTATTTATGTGTTACAATTATTTTCATGCACTGAGAGCATGCCAAACAGTGTTTTTTTAATATCTCTGGCATGCTCTCAGCGCATGAAACTAATAGTAACACATAAATAGGTATATTGTGTTTATTAAATAATATCTATTGCTCACCAGACAAAGTACTTTTTTGTTGATCATACTGTCATGGAACAGTACACACACACACATATTTATGTATATTTATGTATATATTTTTTTCTTCTCCGTAGCATCACAACAATGTTGTTCTGCTGACAAAGCCCCTACACCCAGTTGCCAGGCTCTCTGCCAGAATCTCTACCTCACCAATACCCTGAAAAATCATGACCAATTGCAAGCCCTTGTGCAACATTGTTCTATAAAGAGTCAAGCCATGGTGCTGTGTGTTCTGGCGCAGGCCAAACCTGCTCACCTACGCAATATCAATCAATGTAAGTCCGGTTCTTCTTTCTAGTTTTGTTATTGTTGTTTTTGTTTATTACCCTTGTCTTTGTGTCTGGTGTCCTGGCAGAATGGTTAGCATGCAGACTGAAATGCTTAGCGGTATTTCGCCCGTCACACAACATTCTGAGTTCAAATTCCACCGAGGTCAACTTTGTCTTTCATCCTTTCGGGGTCGATAAATTAAGTAGCAGTGAAGCACTGGGGCTGATGTAATCGACTAGACCCCTCCACGCAAATTTCAGGCCTTGTGCCTATAGTAAGAGATTATACCTGTAAAAAGAAGGTATAAAGGGAGAAAGGCTCTCACCCTGTTGCCCCAGCACCTGTGGTTTTTATGGGGTTTTTCCATGAGTAACCTTCAAAGTGCTTCCTTCTATTGGGAGTTTTTACTTGTCATTATTATTATTATCATTATTATTATTATTATTATTATTATTATTATTATTATTATTATTATTATTATTCATCGTTTAATGTCCACTTTCCATGCTGGCATGGGTTGGATGGTTTGACTGAGGACTGGTGAGCCAGTGGTTGCACCAGGCTCCAATCTGATCTGGCAGAGTTTCTACAGCTGGATGCCCTTCCTAATGCCAACCACTCCGACAGTGTAGTGGGTGCTTTTATGTGACACCGGCACGAGGGCCAACCAGGCAGTTCTCGCAACAACCACGCTCAAATGGTGTTTTTACGTGCTACCTGTATGGGAGCCAATCCGGCGGCACTCTCAACGACCATGCTCGAATGTTGTTTTTCACGTGCCGCCGGCACATGTGCCAATAAGGCGACACTGTATGATTATTATTTAAGGTGGTGAACTGGCAGAATCATTAGCACGCCAGACAAAATGCCTAGTGGTATTTCATCTGCTGCTACATTCTGAGTTCAAATTCCCATGAGGTCAACTTTGCCTTTCATCCTTTCGGGGTCGATAAATTAAGTACCCACCTGCCCTTAAGCTGCCCCTGTGGAAAAAATTTGAAATTATTATTATTATTATTTTATTATTATGTACCAGTGTTTCCATGTATTTGTATGTATGAAATACAAGAAATAGAATCAAAAAGAGAACTCAAAACTTGCTGAAGAGTAAAAAAAAAACATCTTTCTTTATTGGTGAATATTCACTCCATAACATGACTGTTAATGGTTTCATTCTTCCATGAATCTCTGGGTAATGGGGTTATATGTCCCATCGCAATATTGATTGTTCATAGCATAATTCATGAGAAGGGGTGACTGTATATTAATACCTAACATTAAGAAACACAGAGGGGTAAAAGAATACATGTACTTATACGTATATCACGTGTGCATATGTATATGTTTGTATGTGTGTGTGTTTATATGTGTGCATGTGTGTGTGTATGTGTATATGTATGCATATATATATATATATATATATATATATATATATATATATATATATATATATATATATATATATATACATGTACATATACATGAATGTATATATATATGTATATATGTATATATATATCATTTAATGTACAGATAATGTTTATTTCCAACGATTAATACCATCTTGAGTTCTTTATTTGTGAATGGTTATTAACTAAAAACTTGTCCCTCACACATGCACACACACACACACACATACATGTAATACACATATAGGTGCATGTACATACACACATACATGTGTAAATAGATGTATGTATAAATGGCAATATTTTTATCCATTAACACGAAACATGTGGTTGAATTTCCATTAGTAATTGATGTTTACAAATCTCAAGCATTTAAGACCTGTGTCTCCATGCGTACGTTTATGTGTCTGTATATATATATATATATATATGTATATATATATATATATATATATATATATATATATATATATAT
>NC_068989.1:90351683-90355333 GCF_001194135.2 Octopus bimaculoides
TATATATATATATATATATATATATATATATATATATGTATGCATATATGTATATATGTATATATGTATGTATGAATATGTATATATATATATATATATATATAAATATATATATGTGTGTGTGTGTGTGTGTGTGTGTATATGTGTATATATATATATGTATATATATATATGTATCTATATGTATGTATATGTATGTATATGTATATATATCTGTATGTATATGTATATATATGTATGTATATGTATATATGTGTATGTATATGTACGTATATATATGTATATATATGTACGTATATATGTACATATATATATATATATATATATATATATATATATATATATATATATATATATATATATAGATAGATAGATAGATAGATAGATAGATATACATACATACATACATACATATACGTGTATATATTTATATATGTTTTGCCCTTTGGAAGGCAATTAACTGACTGAAATCTGTTTTTTTCTGAAAGAAGCAAATAGATTTCTGCAGAAAATTAGATTCTTTAAGAAAGAAAAATGTACACATGCACAAACATATATATGCCAATACGCGACCATGTACATACAAATATATACACACACACGCTCACACACACATATATACAAATATACAATAGCACACAAACGTACACACACATATATACAATCATATACACATACACACATTCATGCACAAATATACACTTACATACACACATACACGCACACGAGTTTCAGAAATCTTTTGATGGTCTTTGTCAACAGAAACTTCATTTCAAAAAATTTCACAAAACGGAATGAATTTTTTCTGTCCTGATCATATTTCTCCGATAAGAAGCAATATTTTGTTGGTGACTTGAGTTCCAATCCAGCCAAAGTCATCTTTGCCTTTCATTCCTCCCGTGCAATTAATAAAGAACCTGTCAGCTTCCTCCCTTCAGCATCCTGTGTTGTACCTGGACACATCTTCAGTGATGTTTTCCCGAGGTATTTAGGTGTTTTGGTCTTTTAGCATCAGACACCTCTGCATTCAGAAAACACATTATCCTACAAATCCTGTTTTAAGATGACAGGGTGTGATTCCATGTAAATTTGGATGCTATTTCTAACAGGTGAATCAACTGCATAAAGGCTCGTTTTCATTGTTTGTTTATTTATTATATGTGTTATTATGTGTGTTCCTTTCAAGTGTTGGGCCCCACGGAAGCAATGACCAAGACCTTTGGCATTATGTTGTGCTTGAGAAGAAAACCCATCAAGCCGAACAAATTTACATTTACGGCAGATACTGGTGTCAGGCAAATGTCACCTGTGCTGGTGGCACGTAAAAGCACCCATTACACTCTCAGAGTGAGTGGCGTTAGGAAAGGCATCCAGTTGTAGAAAACCATGCCAAACCAGACTGGAGTCTCATGCCGCCTTGCAGCTTACCAGCCCAGGTCAAACCATCCAACCCATGCCAGCATGGACAATGGACGTTAAATGATGATGATGATGATAATGTGCTGTTGTATGTAGAACAGCAAGCTGATAGAATAGTTATGCTGGGCCAAAATACTGCTTAGCATTTTGTCCATTTTTATGTTCTGAGTTCAAATTCCACTGAGATCGACTTTACTTTTTATCTCTTCAAATTTCAGGATTTGTGCTTGCAGCATTTACCATGCTACACAAAATGCTTAGCGACATTTCTTCTAGCCCTTTACGTTATAGGTTCAAATTCTGCTGAGGTCAACTTTGTCTTTCATCCTTTCACGGTTGATATATTACGTACCAGTTGTGTACTGAGGTCGACGTAATTGACTGGTCCCCTTCTCCCAAAATTTCAGGCCTTGTGCATATAGTAATAAGGATTCTTTCGGGGTCAATGAAATAAGTACCAGTTACATACTGGGGTCGATATAATCAACTAACCCCCTCCCCCAAAATTTCAGGCCTTGTGCCTAGAGTAGAAAAGATTATTATCATTATTATTATTATTATTTTCCTTATTTTCATTCTTTTGCTGAACCACTAAGTGACGGGGATGTAAACACACCAACATCGGTTGTCAAGCGATGGTGGGGGTACAAACACACACACACATACATATATACGACAGGCTTCTTTCAGTTTCCATCTATCAAATCTACTCACAACGCTTTGGTCAGCCCGAGGCTATAGTAGAAGACACTTGCCCAAGGTGCCACGCTGTGGGACTGAACCTGGAACCATGTGGTTGGAAAGCAAGCTACTTACGGCACAGCCACTCCTGTATGTTATTATATTTTTTCTTATTTTTTCTTTTTGTCTTAACAGATTTGCCATGTTGTGAAAAAGGTGAGAGTCAGGAATGCATCAACACGTGTTTGAGTGCTGTCATGTTGTTAAACACAGACGATGAGAAGATTGATGTGGTTATTAAGAAATGTGGGGAACCCTCCCCAATGGTGAGTAATAAATTGAATGGCATCACTAGGGACCAACAGGGGACCAACAAGGGACCAACAGATGTCAACTGTTGCCCTTCCACCCAGTTTGTTGGTCCATGTTTTGTTGTTGTTCTTTTTGTATAACTTTATACTCATGCACACACACATATATATACATTAGGCAGCCATGTAATACACAATTTTTTCCTTTCTGCATCTTGAACCTACAAGTAATAATATAACTCTTAATTTTAATAATCTTGATTAACTTTAATTAATATTATATGAATATTAAAACTAATTATTATCATTTTTGTCTAATTTCAAAAAAATTTTTTAAATGTCATATATCTAATAATAACTTTATATATATATCTAATAATAACTTTATATATATATCAACAAACACATATATGTATGCTAAGCGTTAATAGTAATATATATAGTAATATATATACAGGTATATAAATAATACATAATTCTAATGGCTATCCTCTTCAAATTAAACTACACACACTTTCATAAACAAATCAATCTGATTCAACAGGATTTTAATATAATAAATACAAAGGCAGTAACATACATTGATTATGTAAACTAATAGAAATTTACATAGATAACGGTTTTATTTTTCATTTTACTTTATATTATAGATTTATTATTTGGTCTTTATCTTTATTTTTTTACCTTTACACTATATTTTTATTTTTTAATTTAACTTTTTAAATCATTAGCATACACATACATACAATAGATATATATTTCTTAATTTTCTTAGTCTATTGATAAAATCGAATCCATCAACACGTAACTCTTTTCATTGTACTCTAACCCTGATGAGATTCTACCCCAAATTATTCAAAATGTCATTTTATTCTATTCTTTGGATTTATTCCCATCTTTGAGTTTGCCACTATATGTTGGACTGAATTGAAATGTACATAGGCTTTATTTGGCAGTATGTTAATAAATTAAATTTATATTCTTACCAACTCTCCTTCTTTAATCTCCTTTAAACATAAATACATACTTGCCATGATAGATCACTAGCCACGACACATTCTTTTTTCTCTTTATTTTCTCTCCCTGTTTCTTTCTGTATTCCTTTCTGTGGAAGAGCGTAGGCTCAAAACATTAAAGACTTTTTCACTTCCCGAGCATTATACTAATACATCTGTTTGTTGTCTACACCACCTGTCTTTGTCTTTTGTTTTTTTGTGAATTCTCTCTCTCTCTCTCTCT
>NC_068989.1:90356829-90359791 GCF_001194135.2 Octopus bimaculoides
GTGTTTCTGTGGGTGTTGTAAACAGTAAAGAAAATGATAACAAAATGTTGGTAAATGTAGGGAATCCCCGTCCAGTGACCCCCACGCCTCCTCCTCCTCCTCCTCCTCATTGCTGCTGTGCTGTTACCCTAATTGCAGTCATCGGTGGTGGCGGCGCTGGCGGTTGTGTTGGCGGTGGTGCTGGTGGTGTCATGGTTGTGATCATCGTGACCACCACAGATGAAAGAAGTAAACTCTCTCTCTCTTTCTCTCTCTCTCTCTCTCTCTCTTTCTGCCTCTCTCTCTTTCTGTCTCTCTCTTTCCCTATTTACCCCCACCCCTGCCATCCTCTACCATCGTGTTCACCATTATCCCTGTCATCATCATCATCATCATCATCTTCACCATCATGAACATCATCATTATTCTCATCCTTGTCATCATTATCTCTCTCTCCCCTCTCTTTCCCCTCTCTCTTCCCTCCCTCTCCCTCTCTCTTCCCTCCCTTCCCCCTCTATTCTATTTGCAGAAAGAAATAATAGACAACCATCAGTGACAGAAGTTCAATTCCCAGTGAAGCAAAAACACGTTTCTTTGCTGCTAAATTTTGAGATTTAACCCTATCAAATCAGAAATCACTTACATCCAATTAAAACGTCATAACCCTTAACTGCAGAACGCAGTTTTATATAGCAGTCTACGTTTTGTTGAGAAATGCCATATGTCAATTTTTAAGGAGGCACCAAGACTTGCAGAAAATACCAATTCTCTATTTTTTAGCACTATTACTGCAATAACCATGAAGGATTTAAGAGGTTAAACTTCCACTTTTTTTTTTGTAGGGGAATATAGTCAGTTGTAGTGAATCCTACCCAGTATTTTACTGGTACTTAAGTGAACCAATGTTTATATGTGCCATACAATTGTCTATTAGTTAACCCTGCTACCAATAAATGGCAACTAAAATATTATTTGATGTGAGAACATGTCTTAATTTTTCCAGGTTCCAATTTGGAAGTGTTTCCTTCAGTTGGGTCTTACCAAAAATAAGACAAGTCTTAGTATAATTGACGGTGCCAAGCTTCAATGTTGCCGTAAAGCGTTAAGTAGTAAATGCCGGGATCTGTGTAAAAAGGTAAGGATCTCAATAATTACTTTTATTGTTTGGCCCCCAATCTTCTCTTGGAGAAGGGAACTCGACTTGGTTTAGTACCTTCTTGTGAATGGTCACCAGTTGCATACCCATCACCTTTTACATATATAAAATTATGATGATTACATAACTCTTGACTTCCTGAAACAGCTGTTGAGTTAAGACAATACATAATTTGTTATATTTTATTCTGTATATACATATATATATATATATATATATATATATATATATATATATATATATATATCAACTGTATGTATCTGCATTACTACCTATAATGTGTGTGTGTGCATAATATATATATATATATATATATGTATGTATGTATGTATGTATGTATGTATGTATGTATGCATGCATGTATGTATGTATGTATGTGTATTTGCTTATCTCTCTCCGTTCCATTGCAGACATTCAGCAGCCTGTGGGGTGACAGTTCCAAAGCATTCCATGCTAATTGTCTCACTCCGATGCAGTCTCTGTTGGACCCCATGGAGACACCTTTACAAATGTGCATTAAACAAGGTAGGATGACATTGTTTAACCAGCTCAATAAGCATACTCAATGCACACATCATACACACCGTGACAGAGAGAGAGAGAGAAACAAACAGAGATAGAGAGATAGACAGAAAGAGACAGACAGAGAAACACAGAGAGGAAGAGAGAGAGAGACACACACATACACACATTGACAGAGAGAGAGAGACAAACAGAGACAAAGAGACAGAGACACACACACACATAGAATGACAGAGAGAGAGAGAGCGATAGACAGAGAGAGAGAGAGCGATAGACAGAGAGACAGAAAGATAAAGAGAGACAGACAGATATACACACAATGTGCATTTCAGAAATTTTGACACTGTTTTAGGAGAGGCAGTTATCACCCCACACAGCATATACAAATGCAGACAGTTGTTATAAATGCTTCTTGTTCTTCTTCTCTCACAGTGGACGAACCGTGCACCCTGGGCTGCGATGGCCTCAACTTCTGCACCAATTTCAACAACCGACCCGTTGAAATGTTCCGCAGTTGCAACTCAAAGGCAGACAATGCTGCAAAGCGTGAACTGCACCATTGGCAGAGAGGGGTCATTAACCTACCACAGATGCGAATACCGGTCAAAGGTCATGACCTTTACTATACATTTTCTTTATGTTTTGATTTGCTTCTTGTTTATTTGTTGTATTGTTGTTATTCATTCTGCTGAGAAAGACACGCATTTCTTGTTTACAATAACTTTGTAATTGTATTGTGCTATTTTTAGCAAACAAAAATTTGTGTTTATGTAACTTAATGTTATATTCAATTCTGTCTCTGTGCAAGCGTGTGTGTGTGCATGTGTGAGTGCATATATATATATGTGTGTGTGTATCACTAATTTCCCCTCGTTCTGGTCCAACGACCCTCCATGTTTGTTTTCGTTTAGTTTCCTTGTATGTCTCAACTGTCGTGTTTTTATTCCCAACTTTGACCCTCCATAAATCCTAAATTTATTATGGAAGTTATAGGAGCAACTGTCTCTGAGGACTCATATTGTCATTGAAAGCTTGAAATGGGGAGTGGATGGGCAGCCGACAGCTGATGAAGGGTTGTTCTTTGTGTTACTTGACCTGTTTTCAATTTTATTCTCATGTTGTTTGCACATTTAACTCACTTGTTTTCATACTTCATGTTGCTCACAGTTGGTAACATCCTGTACCCTTATGTGTACATATATATGTGTATATGTATATATATGTATATATATGTATATGTATATATATACGTACATATATATACATATATATATATTATTTATAATATCATATATATATATATAT
>NC_068989.1:90360038-90361831 GCF_001194135.2 Octopus bimaculoides
AAACCGTTGCTTTTTCAGAAAATGTAAAAAACAGTTTTACCGTTCCATAGCAAAACTGTTGTGCTACACGTTGACAATCTTTGATAACTTGGCATCTGAGGTAGCTTGAGGTACGATAGTTTGACCAAAAGAACCAACTATTGCAAGCAAAAATAAATATTGAAAAAACACATTTGGCCAAATTTGAACATACGACAGTTTAACATAATAGCAATGATATATATATGTATAAAAGATATACATACATATACATATATATCATCATCATCATCGTTCCATGCTGGCATGGGTTGGACGGTTTGACCTTGACTGGCAAGCCAAATGGCTGCACCAGGCTCCAATCTGATCTGGCAGAGTTTCTACAGCTGGAAGCCCTTCCTAACACCAACCACTTCGAGAGTGTAGTGGGTGCTTTTTATGTGCCACCAGCATGAGAGCCAGTCAGGCGGCACTGGCATCAGTCATGCATGTATGTGTGTATATATATATATATATATATATATATATATATACATATATATATATATATGCATCTATGTATGTATGCATGCATGTGTTTATGTATGTATGTATATATGTAGTGTGTGTGTGTATACACACACACACACACTACATATCTACATATACATGTACATATGTGTGTGTGTGTTTAATATGCACACACACACACACTCTTACCAACCGTGCTTTTATCAGTTTGTTTTTTGTGTTATTGTTGCAGATATCAAGACTTGTGAATATGGAATGTGGAAGACCATTGCCTGTGCCTTGCAAGTGAAACCCTGCCATGGCCAGCCGACACCCCTCTCCATCTGCCGGTAAGTGGAAACTTACACCCACACAGCCTTTCACATCACAGGGGCAGCTAAAAGTAAACATTCCCTACCTAGAATCAACAAGGGTACCTCCAAGTAGTCGCTCGACCTGCTAGAAATAGCAACCAAATTTCCCACTGTCAAGGTCAACTTTATTTACCGTCCTTCTGGAGAAGGGGAGGGGGGGACATCAATAAAATAAAGTACCAGTTATTTCATCTGTTAAACATTTATTTAATTTATATTTTTGTTTCTCCATGTTTCTTTCGCTTATGTAACAGAACAGAAACAACATGGATAGAGGTTAAGAGTATGGAAGAAGTACAGGCGTCGAGATGGCAGAAATGTTAGCATGATGGGCGAAATGCTCAGTAGTATTTCGTCTGCCGTCACGTTCTAAGTTCAAATTCCGCCGAGGTCAACTTTGCCTTTCATCCTTTCGGGGTTGATTAAATAAGTACCAGTTACGCACTGGGGTCGATATAATCAACTTAATCCGTTTGTCTGTCCTTGTTTGTCCCCTCTGTGTGTAGCCCCTTGTGAGCAATAAAGAAATAAGAAGTACAGCTACTTTGAAAGCAAACTTACCGTATTTGGTGCCAGATAAGATGCACTTTTTCCTTTGAAATCACCCTAGGTCCTAATATTGATGAGTACAAGTCTTTTCTCAAATGTAATTCTTCAGAACTGAAAATGTAAATTTACCTTACTTTGCAACTAAATGTGTTACCGATACACCAATGTTTGTCTTACTCATTTTGCCCCACCTAAATTTGTCTTTTAATATACTCAAAGAGAACGATGATAATTTTCCGAAATGGTGTTCTGAATATGTCATAGTGTTTGTTTTTAACATGTTTAGAGAAGGTCATTTGTTTAGCAGATATAATTTTTGTAGGGCAGGGAACTTTTGTTAAAAAAAAAAAAAAAATTTTTTTCTTCTGAAAATCAAAAATGCAGTCAATTCTTACTGAATAT
>NC_068989.1:90362071-90367976 GCF_001194135.2 Octopus bimaculoides
TATATATATATATATATATATATGCATCTATGAATGTATGTATATATATTTATTTATATATATATACATATATGCATGTATACACACACGCACACACATGTCCAGATATATGTAGACAGACAGACAGACAGACAGACAGACAGATAGATAGATAGGTAGGTAGAGAGAGAGAGAGACGGATAGAGATGGATAGGTAGATAGATAATCTATTCTATTCTTCTATGATGTGCATCTTTATATGCGATTGCATTTACGTCTGTATTTGTATGTGTGTGTGTGTGTGTGTGTGTGTGTGTGTGTCGTTGTCCTTAGTAGCACACACACATACACGTACACACACACATACACACACACATACACACACATTATTCTTTATGTTAATACATGTTTTCTTCTTTCCATTTTGTTTCCCAGGATCGAGTCCACATCGGACAACCTCACAGGAACTTACAAAGCCATGCTACCCAAATCCGTGCAACAAAAGTGATATATGCCTGATAAACCGACGGAAGTGCAAACATCCGGAAAATTGCAAACCATACATTTGCAAACCAGGTAAACCCTTGTTTTGTCCCATATTCACAATAGATGTCATTTCATGCATGTTAGTGTAGAAGTAAAATTGCTGATGTGGCCGATGACAGTACCACCTGAATGGCACTCATGCCAGTGGAATGTTAAAAGCACATCCGAGTGTGATCGTAACCAGGGCCACGGATTGGCTCCCATGCTGGTGACATGTGAAAAGCACCATTCAAGTGTGATCGTTGCCAGCGTCGCCTTATTGGCACATGTGCCGCCGGACTGGCTCCCGTGCAGGTAGCACATAAAAAGCACCATCCAATCATAGTCGAGTAAAAGAGTAAAGAGTATATATATATTACACACACACATATAATTATATATATATATAAATCTTGGCAGTTTTGGTTGTTAGTTGCCCAACTGATGCACCAACATCTTGTTTCAAAGTGTATGTGGTCGAGTATTCCATAGACACTTGTACCTTCAACATAATTCTTCTGCTGAACCAAGCCAGACCTTTGACTTACAAGTGCAATCCATTGGACAGGCTTCTGTGTAGTTTCCATGCACATAGTTTTATACACAAGATCTCATTAAACAAGGGACTATAGTAAAGATACTTGCTCAAGAAGCAGCTTAATGTGATGGATTCTGATTTCCTTTCTTTTCAATAATGACAAATATTTCCTCTCACCTTCCTCTCACCTCTCTTAACTCCTCTACTCCTACTGCTACCTTCCCTTCCAGCATGTTCCGTTGGAGAAGTTTCACTGCTGAAGGTTCCTCGTGGTTCCTACGTTCGTCTTCCAAGCAAGAATATGTCCTGTTCCAAAGTATGTCACTGCAACCACAAGAACAAGATTGACCACTGCCAACCGTTGCCTTGTATTACCAACAACAACAATAACCTAAAAAGTAAGTAGCAAACAACCTAGTGGGGGTTTTTTTTTTTGTTGTTATGTTTGATTATTTTACAGCTGGATGCTCTTCCGTACACCGACCACTTCAGAGATTGTTTTAGTCTTGGCCTTAATTTGTCCCTTACATTTGGTCAAGCAACATTTCTAATAATCTTGGTTTAGAATATCATGTTAGCTCGTCCCGTACAGTTAACCGGTTCATTGGGTGGTGAGACATCTTCCAATCATCCTGGTTCCAAGTTATGTCACCAGCATCTTCCTGGATGATGTTAAGTCACTTCAGATATTATTTAAAGACACCCCATATATTCTTAAGTCTCCCTTTCTTTCGGTACCCATTGTATGGCAGTCTTGGGTATTCTCTCTTCTGGAAGTCGGGAAAATATGATCTGCAAGTCTCATTCTTCTTTCCGCCACAATTTCCAAAAGGCTGCACAGAATGGTTCTTCTCTCGTCTTCAGTGATTGTAATTCTGTCCATGAAAGTGATCTTGTATGGATCAGGCAGAGTCTGTTTGTGTCAGAATTTTTCTTCTATGGTTGGATACCTTTTCTGTATCCAAACGAGATTATGCTTCCCCATGGCCACATATAATGACACTGCTTGTATGACGGTGACACTCGTTTACAACTATGGCATAATGTTATAACAAGAACACACACACACACACATACGACAGGCTTTCACACTGTTTCCGTCAACGAAATCCACACTCAAGGCTTTGGTCAGCCCAAAGCTATGGTAGAAGAAACATGCCCAAGCTGCCATGCAATAGGACTGAACCCAGAACCACATAGTTGGGAAGAAAACTTCTTATCATACGCTCATATCTGTGACTATGGCATGTGCCAGAGACGTGTTCTGGGTGGAGGCGCAAGCTCAAGGGCTGCCCCAAGCGTCACTCGCTCAAGCTGCGCCACTTCACCAACCCTACAAAGATCTCTTTGTTTCTTGCAGGACTAAATAGTCCTCTCTACTTCCACGTATTCGCTTCTTCTTTTCAAGACGGACATAACTCTTTTCTACTCTAAGCCCAAGACCCGAAATTTTGGGGGAGGGGGCCAGTCGATTAGATCGACCCCAGTACACAACTGGTACTTAATTTATCGACTCCCGAAAGGATAAAACGCAAAGTCGATCTCGACTCAGAACGTAAAGACGGACGAAACACCGCTAAGCATTTCGTCCGGCGTGCTAACGATTCTGCCAGTTCCACGCCGCCTTTGGAAATATTTTTTGTTACGAAATCACTAGTTGTCTTTCGATGATTTCGATCTGTCTGTTGGTCGGCGGAGAAATTCAAAAAGTGTATAGAAAGAACCACTTGACCTCACCCATCCACATCAGTACTTTTTAGAAGATAAAAGAGAAACTGGACGTTGTTACTTTTATGTACGTACGTAACAAAAGGTGAGCGATGATAAATATTATGAAAAACTTGAGAAAAACAAGAGCGTCTGAATACGGGTGTGACGCAGGAAGGGGTTAGAATGTCGTAGTTGCGGCCACAACAATACTATTACAAAACGATATATACATTACTAAGAGACAGCTTATTGCAAAATTAAACATTATCAAGAGATAATGACGGGAGATGATAAGGCTTCTGTATTGTCGTTCAGTCTGCTACAAGCCCAAACAAATCATTTCTGACCCAAATATTCTATCTGATCTGGCTTCTCACACTTATCCTACCATTCTAAATAAACAATCACAAGCTCAATGCTACAGAACAATGCATAATTTCTTCAAACCAAGGTGAATAAAAAAGCATTAGATAATGTGATCTTAGACACAATTGATCAAAAGATCTATCAAACAGCTACTACAACAACAAAAACAATCATTCAAAATTGTTATCGCGCCATAAAAGAGAAAATAAAAGTCGTTACTTTTCACACCCGCAAAATTTATAAGGAAATTAAACGATGCAAGGGAGACCACTCTAATTTCAAATTATTGAGTTTGTCGTCCTGAAACTCAAATTCGTAAGATATTGAGATGAAAAAATTGAATTAGTTGAGATTATCCTTGCTATGAGTAGCGGAAAACTTCCTGTACGGGTTTTATATACCCTAGAGGAAGATTTTTTTGTCGATTAATTGCTTCTATAATTTCACCAGATCGAGACAGGAGTAGTATTAATATCAAAAGGTAGTTAATCTCTATGTCCAACTTAGCGTGGATGTTGTGTTAGAAGACAGAATACTGCCTTTTTTTTTTACTACGAGAGAACCTCTCGCATTGATTCGTCGTGCATAGAAGCACTCGTATTTATATCGTTGACAGATGAGAATTGTCTGGTATGGCTGCTGGAACTCCCAGATCGTGTGTTTTCGCCCTGTTTCAGGCTCCTATGTTGCAGACGTCCAGTAGCGACACATAACAGCTGAATCTCCCTATCAACGATATATAAAGAATTCCAGAGTCTTTTCTGGCACTGATGTCGCAAATAACCGACAGACTTATTGAAAAACAACAGTTAATAGCAACAGAAGCCGTATGAATATGAGAAGGCAACTTTTATCTCCACTCTCTTTTAGAATAGGTGCTGTGTATTAATAGATCCATACGATTTGGGGGTGGGGGAGGACCGATACATATATATATATATATATATATATATACAGAGAAAGAAAATAAAAGGTAGACAGACAGACATATATGTATGTATGTTAAGGTATCATCATCATCATTTAACGTCCGCTTTCCATGCTAGCATGGGTTGGACGATTTGACTGGGGACTGGCGAACCAAATGGCTACACCAGGCTGCAATCTTGTTCAGAGACAACTATGTCTTCTTTTCTTTATGTTTCACACACCAACTTTAACATAAAACGTTATTTTAGTCCCAAAACATCCACTATTTCACAATTTACAGTGAAAATTAATTCAAACACATAAATAACTCATATTCTAAATTAGCAATTCATTCAAAGAAGGGATAATTAATTTGTTTTAATTTTATTTCCTCTAATTTCAGTGCAAAATTTGTTCATAGAAAGATTAATTAATTTGTTTCGTCTTTCTTTTTTCTTTGATCTTGTCTAATTCCAGTGCAAAATATAGCCTACATGTCCCACTGTAATTTCTGTACGTGTTACTCCAGCAAGACAATCTGTACGAAGCGTCAGTGCGTGAAACCCAAAGACAAACTACATAGAACATACACAGGTTGGTGATGACATTACCTAATTCACTTTTTGTACCGTAGCAGCAGGTGAAGGCGCATGGCTTAGTGGTTAGGACTAACGATCGTAAGGCTCTGAGTTCAATTCCCAGCGATGCAATTGTGTCCTTGAGCGAAACACTTTATAACACGTTGCTCCAGTCTACTCATCGAGCAAAAGTTAATTGTACCTGTATTTCAAAAGGCCAGCCTTATCACACTCTGTGTCACACAGAATCTCTCTTGAGAACTACGTCTGTGGAGTGCTCAGCCACTTGCACGTTAATTTCACGAGCAGGCTGTTCCATCGATCGGATCGACTGGAACTCTTGTCATCATAACTGACGGAGCACCAGTTAAGTCACCAAATCAGCAACATGCAGCATATAAATTAATGTCAGTGCTGTTTATCTTACTAAACCTAAACCAACATTTTCCTCCTCTTCTTTTTTCTTTCTCTTCTTCTTCCTCTTCTTCCTTCTCCTCTTTGTCCCCTGTTTCATTCTCGTTATTTTCCAGTCTGTGGAACCAAAGTTATTTTTTTATGGGAATCTTTGTGATTTTCGTCACTGTTTATACTATTATCTTTAAAAACTTTTTAATGTATCATAGAGATGCAATTTTTGATGCTGAATCCGAATTTTTAATTCATTTATTGCAAAAAAAGTTTGCAAAAATGTTACAGGTGTTCAAAATTTGATAATTTCAAGAATTTTCAGCCAATCAGAAAACAGCACATTCGCTGCCTCTTCCATCATCGGGGAGAGGGGAGGCACCGGCATGTCAAAACATTAAATTAGCTATGCAAATAAATTTAATATTTAAAGCTATGAACAAACCAACCAACAGGAGTTGCTAAAAATAACAGTCAAAACATTAAAACATAAACAAGCAAAGTTAATATTTAAAAACTATGAACAAGCCAACAAGACATTATTTACATTTGACAGATATGATGGTCCTACAAAAGATGGCCCTACAAAAGATGAAAGTCAATTTGACCCGCATCCTTTTCTGTCATCAATCGATAACTGATTTATATTCATCATCGTCGTTGTAATATCATAAATGTCATAAATGTCAGTGTTGTTTATCAAACTAAACCTAAACCGACCTTTCTAATCCTCTACTGCCTCTCTCTCTCTCTCTCTTCCTCATCCATAGGTTTACCATGTAACTGTCAGTCTCATTACTTCCCAGTCTGTGGAATAAATGGCAGAACCTACCCAAACAGATGTTTGGCATTGTAAGTACCAATATTTTACTGCTTAACCTCTTCCTCACTCTCT
>NC_068989.1:90368143-90369677 GCF_001194135.2 Octopus bimaculoides
CTCTCTCTTTTCCCATCTCTTTCTCACTTATTTTGCCTTTGTCCCTTTCTCTTAGTTTCTCAAATTTCCTCTCTCTCCTCTTTCTGCCTATCTGTCTGTCTGTCTGTCTGTCTGTCTGTCTGTCTGTCTGTCTGTCTGTCTGTCTGTCTCTCTCTCTCTCTCTCTCTCTCTCTCTCTCTCTCTCTCACACACACACACACACAATTTGTCATACAACCACACAACCAACATCCAAGGCCAGCTCAAGATACCAGCAACTTGGGCAGCTGCCTGGGGCACCATGTGCTAGGGGGCACCAAAGAGGGGGTGACAAAGACAAGGAAATTTCTACGACCGTCACCTTGTACACTCCAAAGTTCAGCTTGCCCGGGGCGACAGCAACCCTAGGGACGGCCCTGTATGTATGTATGTATGTATGTATGTATGTACGTACTTATATATGTGTATTTATGTATGTATATGTATGTGTATGTATGCATATATATACAAATGTATATACATATGTATGTACAAATGTATGTACATATGTATGTACATACATATGTACATATGAGCATGTAGATATATGTGTATTTATGCATGTGTGTGTGTGTATGTATATATGTATGTGCATATGCAGTTATTTATTATCGCATTCAGATATAAAAGACCCCCGCATGATATCCTCTGTGGATTATCCCATACATTTCTTGATATCCAATCACTATGAAAAGATATCCAAAACTAAAATCCAAAAGCAACTGATACAAACTCCATTAATTCTTCTTCAGTTTTCCATTTGTCTTGTAATTCTTTTCTTCTGTTCTTCAGATGTGCAGGACTCAAAGAGATCCAATTTAGGTTTGGTAACTGTACTGCAATCAATCCCTGCAAGAACGCAAACTGTGGTTCAGACGAGACGTAAGTCTTTTACGAATTTTCTGATATATTTTGTTCTATATTACCATATTTGATGGCATACAAGATGTGCCATTTAGAATTGAAAAAATCTATCTCAAAAAAGCACCCTGGGCCCTGCATCGATTGATGACAGAAAAGGATGCGGGTCAAATTGACTTTCATCTTTTGTAGGGCCATCTTTTGTAGGACCATCATATCTGTCATATTAGATTTTTTTTTTTTTTGCTTTTCCTCGGAATTTGAGCTGCTGAGATTGGGGTGTATCATGTATACCCAAGTACCCTTAATGCCATCAAAAACGGTATATGCATACATATATATATTGTACACATATATACATATACATATATAAGTGTGTGTGTATATTATTATATCATTATATTATGATATCATTATATAATAATATGTATAATATGTGAAACAGCAATTAATAGCTAATTCCAGTGCACAGAAACAATTGTTGTGATTTGGATGAAAACCTGTTCATTCCTTCTTTTTGTATTATGAATTTCTTATATATGTATGTATGTTAAGGTATATATATATATATATATATATATATATATATAATTATATGTATTTCTTCTATCTTAATGAATAATAATTCTTCGGATAGAATAAATGGATTAATAGA
>NC_068989.1:90371784-90373000 GCF_001194135.2 Octopus bimaculoides
TCAGTTGATTACATTGGCCTAATGCTCAACTGAAAGGAGGAAAGGCAAACTTGACCTTGACACAGCATTTTGTCTGGCATGCTAACAATTCTGCCAGATCCACCACCTTAATAATTATAACAATAATAGTAATAATAATAATAATCATCATCATCTTTGTTTAACATCCGCTTTCCATGCTGGCATGGGTTGGATGGTTTGATAATAATAATAATAATAATAATAATAATAATAATAACAATGAAATAATAATAATGAAATGATTTTAAATTATCAAACACAGAATAATGCTAATAATATAGCCTGAACAGGATAAGATACCCCTAATTTGCAGAAAAAAGTGTTGGCGGCCCAGCAAAATAGGGGTAGTTTATCCTGTTCAGGCTATATTATTAGCATTATCCTGCGTTTGAGAATTTAAAAATCACTTCATTATTATTATTTCATTGTTATTATTATTATTATTATTATTATTATTATTATTATTATTATCAAACCATCCAACCCATGCCAGCATGGAAAGCGGATGTTAAACGACGATGATGATGATGATGATATATATATATATAATAATAATAATAATAATAATGCTTTCTACTAAAGTCATGATGCCTGAAATTTGGCGGGACAGAAGTAGTTAATTACATTGACCCCAGTGTTTCACTGGTACTTAATTTATTGACCCCAAAAGGAAGAAAGGCGAAGTCAACCTCAGCAGAATTTGAACTCAGAACATCGGATAATTTCTCATGCAGACACAAAGTCAATAAACCAAGATGAACAGTAATGATTTTTCATATTGGTACAAGACCATAAATGTATTCAGAGTGAGAGTTAACGTTAATTAAAAGCTGTACTCCAAGTGTTCTATTATAATAATTGACGAATTCTTTTTTGTTTTCTTTTTGGCTCTCTTTGTATTTCAGTATCAAAGAAACCAGGTTGTAGTCACAACCATGAACATGTCTGTGATACTCTTGATGAAGAATTCTCCAATATCTGTTTATTGAATGGTCATAACAGGAGTTTAGCTTACTGGGGACACTGCCAAGTGAGGACACTTTGAATAATCTCTCTCTCTCTCTCTCTCTCTCTCTCTCTCTCTATATATATATATATATATATATATATATATATATATCATCATCATCATCATCATCATCATCGTTTAACGTCCGCTTTCCATGCTAGCATGGGTTGGACGATTTGACTGAGG
>NC_068989.1:90374980-90383034 GCF_001194135.2 Octopus bimaculoides
TGTGTGTGTGTGTGTGTGTGTGTGTGTGTGTGTGTGTGTGTGTGTGTATAAAATGTATTGACTGCTAAATCCACAAGTTTTTTTCATTCTCTCTCTATTTCCTCATGTTCCTTTCTGTTGAAGAGCGTAGCCTCGAAACACAAAAGACTTTCTCACCTTCCTGTGTGTGAAACTAATACACCTGCTTGTTGTTTATACACTTGTTGTCGTCTTTTGCTTTTTCTGTAAATCTCATCTATATATAATGTATGCGTATATACAGGGTGCGATGGGTAAATTGTTGCCATTTTATATTTGTAACTTTGCACGTGCATGTTGCTTTTAATTTTGTCAACTACACAGTATAGTAGAGTCAGTTGGGCATTGTCTGTGAGAAAAGCAGCACCATGATGCAACTCACTCTACCAGAAATTTGGAAATGATATGCTGCACTGCTTGGCATTCACACCGGAAGCTCCAATACAAACAGATGGTGAACACACAGAACATCCATTGGCTTGCCATGGAATCAAAACATGTACTGAGAGGGATAAAAATCAATATTCATAAAAACCAATATTCATTACATATTTACATGTCTCATTTCTATACACCCATCTCATCTGTATACACCCATCTCATCTGTATATACCTGTCTATCAATCACTCTCTTTACAACCAATGTCTGCTTTGTTACAGGAAAACTGTAAAAACGATGGAATCGTATGTGGCCACAATGGTGAGACTTACACCAGCGACTGTGAAGCTTTTGCCCATAAAACAACAGTGGACTATAAAGGATCATGTCGAAATGTGGGGCAGCTTTCTTGTAAGTAAGCGTTTACAGCTTTTAAGCAGTTTGTTGCTTATTAATGTCTACTTCTTTGGTGCTGAGCTGGCAGAAACGTTAGCGTGCTGGATGAAGTGCTTGGCAGTATTTCGTCCATCGCTATGTTCTGAGTTCAAATTCCACCGAGGTTGACTTTGCCTTTCACCCTTTCAGGGTCGATAAATTAAATACCAGTTGTGTATTAGTGTTGACTAAATCAACTGCCCCCTCCCCCAAAATTTCAGGCCTTGTGCCTAGAGTAGAAAGGGTTATTGTCTACTTTGGCTGTCATCATTCTCTCTTTCTTCCAGCATATCAAGCCTTAATGAACTAAATCATTACATGTGCGGCTTTTATTCAATAAATTTTATCCAACAATAACAACAACATGTAACAAAAACACCTTTAAATGATTATTCTGGAGCATAGTCACCATCTACTTCAATTACTGCTTCCCATTTGCTTAGCAGACGGTCAGACCGTCATTTAAAGACGTTTTTGTTAAGTATTGTTATTGTTTTTGTTGAAAAAAAGCTGCAATAATTATGTACCAACTCAATATATAAAAAGTTATTATTAAGAAGAGAGACTGTGGAGATGAGACTGGATGAAAATCAGTCTATAGTAGTGAGCATCAAGAGGGTGGGGGACAAAATTAGCTTTTGGGAGCCCAGCTTTGCATATAGGACCTGGGGGTGATGTTTTAAAAACATTTCATTGAAAAATAAATGCATCTTGCAAACCTTCAAATACAATAATTATAATGTTTATGCTTCTTTCTTTTCTTCTTTTCCACCAATATCATTCATACCACCACCACCACCACAATTGCTACTGCTGCTACTACTACTAATTCCACAACACCCATTTGTCTTCCTCCACAGTGCAAGATCAACAGAACTCTCACTGCTTCCAGATGACCTGTCCTCCGATCCATCCAAGTTCTTGTAAACCAATTACTCCTCCGGCTGGTTGCTGTCCAATATGTGGTGAGGATTTCTGCTTCGTCTCATTATCATTGTTGTTGTTGTTGTTACTATCATTATTATTATTAAAGGTGTCAAGCTAAGGTGTTGAGCTGGCAGAATGGTTGGCACGCCGGGCGAAATGCTTAGCGGTATTTCGCCCGTAGCTACGTTCTGAGTTCAAATCCCATTGAAGTCAACTTTGCCTTTCATCCTTTCGGGTTCGATAAATTAAGTACCAGTTGCATAATGGGATAATGGGGGGAGGTCGATGGAATCAACTATCCTGGTCCAGGAATTGAAACCACAACCTCACCATCATGAGTCAAACACCCTAGTCACTATGCCACATGCATCCACATATACCCATGTTTGTATGTGTATGTATGTGTGTGTATGCGTGTGTGTGTGTGTGTGTGTGTGTGTGTGTGTGTGTGTGTGTGTGTGTGTGTGTGTGTGTGTGTGTGTATGTGCATGTTTGTATTTATTAGCAATATCCCAAGCCAAGTATAAAATGAGACACAATCTCAGACCCAACCTAAAGTTTGTTACCATTTTTTCCATGTACATTCCATGATTCTTACGCACAGCACTCTGTAGTCTTCTTATTTTCCAATTCCTCTGTTACTAGCAGAGGCAGTATCCAGGTGTGTGTGTCATGCCATACCAAAAGATACACTGAACTTCAGCCTCATTCTCTTAATCTTTTGTCTTCTCTCCTTTTCAGCTGCTGAACTCCGTGTTCTTTACAGCACCTCTTTGGCAGATGATGCCCATAAAGTGGCCGACATCAGACCCATCTCAACCTTAAACATTGCTGAGAAACTCTCAGACCTGATGACTGTGCCACAGTGTGATGTTTTTGCCTACCTGAGTTTAGAAGGAGACATGGTTATCTTAATTGCACCTGTCACTAAACATCCGACAGAGCTACAGGTGAGTATACATTATATTGTGAACGCCCAAGAGATTTTCTTGATGTAGACCAGGAGACCCAACCAGCAGGCTGCAGACCAGAAAAAATAAAACTTTTATTTCGATTTTATTCACTGTAGTCTTCAAGATGTTTGGCATTACCCAGGTGTCTTAGAATTAACTATTTTGGTGAAATTGGATAATTTTTTTTAAAAACTCACTTTTAATTACATTTGTAGTGACTCATGGTTCTAGATGCCATGTTGGAACATTCATCTATGCATGCGCATAAGGTTAGAGTTTTCCGAAGACCTGACGGAAGCCCCTTATATATATATATATATATATATATAATGTGTATGCATCATATGCATATTTTGAAATCCATCCATTCTTTGTCTCTCTTCCTCTTTTCTCTCTCCCACTTTCATTGTATCCCCTTTTTTCCCTTACACCCACTTTCTCCCTCTTCTCTTGTTTTTTCCCATTCTCTCTCACATATATTCCTTCCTCCTCCTTTACCTCACGTCTCATTTTACTCACTCTTTCTCTTTCTCTCTTCCTCCAACTACAGGTGGCGGCGTGTAACCAAGAAGCTCGGAGGTTCCATCACCTGATCGAGACCAGCAGTCCAACTCTAATGTCTCACCTAACCCTGATGCCTTTACTCAATGCCTTGCTACGGACCCCTGTCGTAATGCCAGTAGGGGCTGCCAGCAGCCCCTTCTTGCCATCGCTCACAATCGTGTGTGCAGTATTTGCTTTTATGATGACTGTCGGTTACTCTTGACTGCTGCAGTACGAACTCCACTACACAGAGTGAGGTGAACCAGTAAAATAACAACAGCAACATCAATAACAGAACCAATAGAGGAACACAACCGACAAGAGACGACAGAAAAAAATCACGGACGAAGGTGCGACAAGACGACCGTCTAAATAGTAACTTCAAGGGAGTTAACCTCGGAAGATTAATTTCTAAAGTTCAAGGGAGTTAATTTCAGAAAGAGTGGCTTCAAGGGAGTTAACTTTAGTAACTACAGCAGGATAATAACGATGAAAGACTTAAAATTAATGAGAAAAAAATGAAAAAAAAAAACTTCGTTATGAAGGATTTAAAGGAAAAATATTTTGAATTGAAGGCCTTCAAACTGGATGACTTCAGATGAAATACTTCAAAACAAGGGG
Organism: Octopus bimaculoides; assembly: GCF_001194135.2. Taxonomy (NCBI): domain Eukaryota; kingdom Metazoa; phylum Mollusca; class Cephalopoda; order Octopoda; family Octopodidae; genus Octopus; species Octopus bimaculoides. The sequence goes on from NC_068989.1 coordinate 90,378,857, forward strand.
TTTTTAGGTGAAAAGTCTTGAAGCTAAATTACTTCAGAAAAAGGAATGATTTCACCTGAAAGAATGAAAAAAGAAATAATGTTTTGTGTATAGGGCAAATGTGGAGCGGCAGAAATTGTTGATTGACTGGTGGAGATAGTTTTTTTTTTTTTTACCTTTATATTTTTATTTATCTCCTTTTAGATCCTGGCTTCAAATTCTATTAAGATACTGAACGACAGTGGGTACCTGTAATATTCTGGAGGTGGGCAGGCATTTCATTCGACTATACCTCCCCCCCCTCCTTTCCTTCTTGCTTTCTTTTCTTTCTATACAATAGCTCCTGCCCTCCATCGAAATTAAGCAATCGATTATATAGCAATAGACTATTTCTTGAGTGAGAGATGATGGAGAGAAGATGAATGTCTCTGAATCTCTTGTTAACGATTCTTTGTGCTTCAAATACTTTGGCTTGGCTGTTATCGGAGGGGAAATGATAAGACCGAGGGCGTGTCTGAGCTGAAAGCATTGTTTTACGTTGGCTTGAAATTATTATTGCATGGATGCAATGCGAATCTACGATTTGGCTGTTGTTGCAGAGTTACTGGCATTTAAATAATAAATATATTATATATATTTATTATAAGCATATATATATACATATATGTACATGTATGTACGTATGTATATATATATATATACATATATGTACATGTATGTAAGTATGTATATATATATATAACACACACACATATATAAAACACATATATAATATATGAACATATATATTATGTGTGTATATATGGTGTAATATAATATATATATATATATAATGTATATGTATGTGTGTGTGTGTGTGTGTATATATATATATATATATATATATATATATATATATAATGTATGTGTGTGTATATATATATATATGTATATATAGATATATATATAATGAATATGTATATATATATATACACATATATATATGTATATATATATATATATGTATATATATATAAATTGTTTATATATATATATATATATATATATGTGTGTGTGTATATATAATGTATATATGTATTGATAATAATATTTTATGTTACAGGGTTAATGGTTCAGACCAAACAATGACAAAATAAATTTATCTAAAACATTCTGACTTTAAAAAACAAAAAAAGCAATAATTTTGAACAGAGAAGTTTTCAAAGCAAATCATCAACTGTGAGGAAGTTGTGGCTTTCATCACTCTCTTTATTTTTTCCTATAAATTATAATAATTTTAATGCAGAATAACATAAGACCACAGAGTTTGGTGGTGTGTGGTACATTCAATTACCTTTTCCCTGTTTGACTTGTTAAACTTTGTCCCACAATCTAAGATTGTAAAAGCAAAGTTGGCTCCAGTGGGATTTGAACTCATAAACTCGATAAGTATGACTATCACAAAAGGTTTTATTTAGCTATTCTGCTAACTAACCCTTCTCGTTATAATTTGTAATCAGGGTTGAGTTAAAGCACCAATAATGATGCCTCTGTGATCCATCCATTGTCCAACTAAGTCGTCACCACTTTTCCATGATTCCATGGATTGGACGGAATTTGTTGAGGTGGGTTTTCTACGGCCAGAAGTGTCCTTCTTGTCTCTAACCCTTCACCTGTTTCCAATCAAGGTAATACTTCACCTTGGCTGCAAATGTTACCATGAAAGATTAGAAACATAAGTATAACGGTTGCATTCATTTTGCAGCTGTTTTGTAATGTCAAGACAAGGAGACACACACACACACAATCACCCACACACAATTGTGCATGCACACTTGCACATACAAACACACTTATACATACATATATATACACACATATTGATATACCTATACACACAGACACACACACACACACATATACATGCAGGCACACACACATGCAGGCACACACACGCGTGCACACTCACACACACACATGCAGGCACACACACGCGTGCACACTCACACACACACACATGCAACAGGTTTCTCTCAGTGTCTCTCAGCCAAATCCAGTGGAAAGGCTTTGACCAACCGAGGGTTGTAGCAGAAGGCACTTGCCCAAGGTGCCACGAAATGGGACTGAACCCAAGACCACAGAGATTTCTGGCAATGAAAAGCACCAATCCAGGGCAGTGGACTGATGGATCTGTTGAAGGGTCAAGCAGGATGCCTTTGAGTATTTGTTACAATTCTCTGCACACTGAGTTCAAATTATGCTGAAGTCAACTTTGCCTTCTAATTTTTTTTTTTTTTTGTCTTTTTGGGGGCTTGATAAACTATGAACCAATCCGGGGCAATGGATTGGGGTAAATCAGGCAAAATATCTTGTGCTATCAGTTCTGGCTCTTTGAATTCTGTCACCAACACCTGTGATGGCACTTCTTCAAAGCCCATATCTGCCCAAGTCATATCTGCCTTTCCTTTGAGTAAACATCAACCATGAGAGATTTAATTCATATGTGTGGGTAATTAATGGTTATAGGAAAATTTGCTGTTAGAAATTTTGCCAAATAAGAAAATCCATCATTAGAAAAATTCACCATATGGACAATAATAAAGCGTAATTGTATCAGGAAAAGAGTTTAGCAAAAAATAAAAATTGTGATTTATATTGATGAGATGCAGCAGAGAAGAAGAAGAAAAAGTATAATGGTAGAAAGAAAAGTATAATGCAAGAAACAAATGCTTTGATACAATCCACAAGCAAAAAAAGTATATTATTTACACAGCATTGCTTGGAGTTTTCATAGGTTTTAAATGACCTCATCATCTTATTTTAATGTTTAACATTCAATAAAAGACTTGCCTCGTTAATGCTTTTTATAAAACCTTTTTATCACTCTCCCTTTTTTTTATTTTTAAAAATTCTGATGTAATTACACTTCATCATTGTCCATAAAAGCAAATTTTCCTACAGCAAATTTTCTTGTTTCAAAGATGTTTACAGAGAATTTTCTGGACACAGCAACTTATAATCTGCCCCCAACTATTTAACCCAGTGCCACATAATCATACGTAAATTCATTGTCATCGTGGACCAACAGATGCCTCTATTTATTTATCGGTAAATAACAGTTGTACTTGCAGGCAAAAGATTCACTTATAACTGAGGAAACAGGGAAAAGTGTAAACTTCCAACCCCTTTTTGTTGGGGCCAATGTGTCAGCTGGGAAATCTGGAATTGTAAGAAATAAAAGGGAACCTCTACAATATAGCCTTTCCTCTGTGCCCTAAACATGTTTTTACCTTTTTTTTTTTTTTCTAACTTGGTTAATCCAAGACTGCTTATAATGACAATCCTACGAAATCTATAAACAACTCCAGAGCCTCAAATAAAACAATAAAACTCTCGCATAAAAGAATCATAACAAAAACAAACAACAAAACTGCTTGTACTGTTACAAAGTGAAATGGTGAACCTATCCTAATGTTCACTGTCTTATGTTGCAAACACTGACAAAGTGAAGAAATCATGACTGATTACAACGTTCACTATGTCCATTACAAACAGCGGCACAGTGAACATTGCCTCAATGTTCACTATGTTCACAATATATGTTACAAAATAGTAACATCATGAAGAGCTGTTACAAGCAGTAACATAGTGAACAACGTTCACAATCTATTTAAGATGTTTATTATGTTTATACAAACAGTAACACTGATAAAATCTCAATTGATTTTAAGACGTTCATTATGTTGAAAGCTTTAGCATAAATGAACAACTCACTGATTAAGATGTTCACTGTATATGTTACAAGCAGTAACAGTGAACAAACCATGATTGATTAATAGTTCAATATGTCTGAAATACATTTTTTTTTTTAAACTCCAGCCCTGTTATGGAATCTCCATTGATAATTGTCCAAATTGTTTCAGTTTTTACTTGCATCTGTGCTGTATATGACACTGTACTATGAATCGGTCGAGCAACAGACACAATGCCTTGTGGTAGTTATGTCTCTTTGCATTTTTGAGTTTGAAACCCACTCACAATCAATAAACATATATCTCACTCACGCATGCGCACACACACACACACACACACACACACCATTGCCGTGATAAATACCCACAATATATATAATATATGTACATGTAGAATGTTTATATGCATGTATATAATATATGTGTGTGTGTGTATATATATATATATATATATATATATATATATAT
>NC_068989.1:90383044-90384632 GCF_001194135.2 Octopus bimaculoides
TGTATATGTATATATATATATATATATATATATATACACACACACATACATATATATAATGTTTTTATTAATATTTAGCATAAGCAACAGAGTGACTCAGGGTCTGATAGTTTCGTCCATTGGCATTTATCAAACTAGTTGCAGGTCAAAGGCCTGGTTTTATGTGGTTGTTGATAAATTTTCTTCTGGATTGTTCTAGAATGAATCATGGATGTCATGCGGATAATCCAAATAATCTTCCTGTTATGGCGTCCAATGAGCAAACACATAGATAAATAAATCAGTAAAGAAGTAAAGAGAGGAAAAAAGAAAAGAAAGAAGCCTCATGCGTGTCATCACACATGTACACTCAAATACACAGACCAATATACACACGTACGTTGATGCATGTGCATATGTGTGTGACTGTATATGCGTATAGATATGTGTATATATGTATGTGTATATGTGCATATATACATGTAATAAGAAGGAGAAAGAAAAAGAAAATAAGGATTGGTTTATTACGTCCACCTTAACAAAGGTGGAGGTACTGTTTTCAGTTGTGTTTGTTTTGTTTGTCCATGGACAAGTTATCTCAAGAAGCGTTGAATGGATTTGGATGAAACTTTCAGAGATGTTTGGCCTCATGACTGGTACGAACTGATTAGATTTTGGGATCGATCCGGTACCGGACAAGGATTCTGGATTATTTTTCCTGTTTTTTTTTTTTTACTTAATTTTTGAGAGCAGTTGGGTTCATTTTTAGTATTCTTATTTGTGAGAGCATTTGAGTTTATTTCAGATATTCTTATTTTAAAAATTAATCTCTCATTAATCGTTGAGAGGACGTTGGTGTTGCCTTGGCAGAGGTTTGCACTCTCTTAATGCTCTTGTTTTATCATTATTATTTTTCTTTATCTTATCTTTATAGTTATTTTATTCAACACCCATTCTTTACATTAATCTACTTAACGTGTATACATGTGTGTATATATATATATATATATATATAGTAGGTGCTTGTATATCTATGTACATGTACATATATGTATGTAAATGTGTGTATGTATATGTATGTGTGTGTACACGTGAGTGCATGTGAAGTGAGCAAGTGTATGGACTATATATATATACATATATATATATATATATATATATACGTGTGTGTGTGTGTGTGTGTACATGCTGTATCATAGCAACAGTCTTCACTCATAAGCTGTAAATTTTCTTAATCATATTTACTGAGTGTAGTGTGTGTGTATATTAATGTACATGTGTTTATGTATGTGTGTGTATGTACGTGCCTGTATATGAGTGTGTGTGTGTAATGACACACACACACACACACAAGATTCCTTTCTTTCTTTCTTTATTTCTTTATGTATTTGCTTACTGGATTTCCTTTGTGGCAGTGAACCTATTTCTGTCTTCATTCCTGATATCTCTCCCCCTCCCTCCCTGGCCAGGTAACATTGTACTTCCTCTACAGTAAGACACCTTGTCTCTCTGCCTCACTCTAACCTTTCATCATCTGACACAAGATCACCTCCTCCAATGCCCCCCCCCCTTTTTTGTCCTGCAAGTCCTTAGTGACCCTGTCAGTGCA
>NC_068989.1:90384642-90385008 GCF_001194135.2 Octopus bimaculoides
CCCCTTTTTTGTCCTGCAAGTCCTTAGTGACCCTGTCAGTGCAGGTGCCACTTAAAAGCACCCAGTCCACACTGTAAAGTGGTTGGTGTTCGGAAGGCCATCCAGCTGTAAAAACCTTACCAAAACTGACCTCCCCTGAGCTTGTACCATGTAAAAAGCACTGAGTCCTCTCTGCTGAGTGGTTGGTGTTAGGAAGGGCATCCAGCTGTAAAAATCCTGCCAAAACAGTCGCTGAAGTCTGGTGCAGGCTTCTGCCTGGCTGGCTCTTGTCAAACCATCCCACCCATACCAGCATGGAAGGTGGACGTTAAACGATGAACGAAGATGAATGCCATAACAGGCAAACTGTTTGAATTATCCACTTGA
>NC_068989.1:90385018-90387727 GCF_001194135.2 Octopus bimaculoides
ATATATATATATATATACATACATATACATATATATAGAGCAATAAAATGGAGGGGAACAATAGGTGGTATTCATCGACTTATAGACATTATATTATGTCAATTTAATTACTTACTAAAAGGACAATTGTAACATATTATGTCATATATGTATGTATATTATTATAATTGTCCTTTTAGTAAATAAATAAATAGACAATATAATGTCTAAAAGTTGATGAATACCACCTATTGATCCCCTCCATTTAATTATTGCTCTCTCTCTCTCTCTCTCTCTCTATATATATATATATATATATATATATATATTCAACACAATATTGTGTGTGTATGCATTAGATGTCCCTCATTGCATTTATTTGTAAGGGAGTCAACAGCCCAGTAGATAATATATCAAGCTATCGACCTATCCAGGGATGGATGAAAGAGTTGTCTCTGATCCACATATCACCTTAGTGACAAGGGATAATCTTTGTATTTTTGTGTTTAAGGGATTATAACAGGATAAGGGATAAATAACAGGAGTTTGCTGTCTGCTTCAGATTCCTCAGCATGACTGCTGGCATTGTCATCATCATCATCATCATCATCATCACTGCCACTCCCTTTATCATCATTGTTGCTGTTGATTGTTTTGTCAAATGATTGCCACCACCACCACCACTACTATCACCACTGCTGCCACCACCAGCACCACCACCACCACTATCACCACCAACACTACTATCACCACTATCACCACCACCACTACTATCACCACTGCTGCCACCACCACCACCACTATCATCATCATCATCATTGTCAATACCATTAAAAGAGAGCTTTTAGACTAGGGATTCGCAACCTTTTTAATATCCAGGTCAGATTCAAAATTGTTTCTTTTTTTTTAGGGGGCCACACTGCAAAAAGTAAAACACAAGTCAATTAAGGAAAAAAAAAATTATTATATTTGTAGAGGGAAAACTGCCAGGGGCCACAGGAAGGATGTCTGAAGGTCATCGGAAGGAAGCTTAGGGGCCACAGCTGAGAATCCCTGATTTAAACAGTCTCTTGAACAGCTAGAAATAACAGCCAAATTTCCTTCAGAATAGTCTAGTGGCAGTGGCAGTGATTCTTTTATTTGGTACAAGGGACAGCAACACATTATAATTATTATGGCTGGGTTCCAGCCCAGGCTGCAGCAACAGAGTCTACCCGCCACATTTCTCAATCCATTATCACTGCCACCAGGTCCTAGATATATTCCAGGCCAGTGTTACGAGGATGTTTTCTTCTTCCTGCATCACCAGAAAGTGGATTCGACAACACTTAATTTGGATGCTCCCAGTTCAAGGGTGGCACACACGGTGACCAGATAGTTGCTGCCATCTTTGCCTGATCTCACCAACTTTGAGCAGGTCTCCATTTGTCATATTTTGCTGCCATTTCATATCAGGACATATTTTATGAGGCACTGAATGCCAGCCAACACATTGCACTCAAATCTGATTGGCCAGAAAACCACACCCCCAACTATCTTAATCATCTCTCCCAAAATTCACCTGCCCTCTGACCCCTACATATTAACATATTGGCTCCTGAGCCTCATTTTACATCTTATCCCAGGGTCCCAATACTCTTTTACTCTTTACTCTTTTACTGGCTTCAGTCATTTGACTTCGGCCATGCTGGAGCACCGCCTTTAGTTGAGAAAATCGACCCCAGGACTTATTCTTTAGATGCCTAGTACTTATATCGGTCTCTTTTGCCGAACCGCTAAGTTACGGGGACGTGAACACACCACCATCGGTTGTCAAGCTATGTTGGGAGGACAAGCACAGACACACAAACATACATATATATATATATATATACATATATGACAGGCTTCTTTCAGTTTCCGTCTACCAAATCCACTCACAAGGCTTTGGTTGGCCCGAGGCTATAGTAGAAGACACTTGCCCAAGATGCCACACAGTGGGACTGAACCCACAATCATGTGGTTGGTAAGCAAGCTACTTACCACACAGCCACTCCTGCACCTATATGATATTTTAAATTTGACATGAGTGGCATAATATTTTTACACCATACCATATCTCTAAGAAAGCCCATAGGAAAGAGATTAAAAAACGACTGACTGGTGGATCAGGAGGGACTTGCTTAATATACCACCTGCAGAACATGTGGGAACCAACATGTTAAGGGGTAGGTGTGGTACTTCTGTGGGTTGGTTAGAATGAAGAGAGAAATGGTAGAAGTGCCAAAAGTAAAATATAGACATGAGGATGGAGGGGGATGGGAGGGAGGTCACTCCATCTGCTTGACATAGCAGCTACAGTCTATCGAAGCATAACCATTACTGTCTTAAAGAAGGACTGTTACATTGTTTAATATAGTCCTAGATACATTATGCACACGCTCATACACTCACACATACACGTACAAATGCATACACATCGACCAAAATCTTCACACTCGCGCACACATAGTCTCACAGAAAATATTACTCCAACACACACAAACACACACACACATACACTCTCATGTGTGCACACATACACACATGCTCATTCTCATGTACACACACAAATACAAGCACATCCATCATATACACACATATCCAAACTTTTTTTAAGCTTCAAAATGCCTTCTCTTGCCATTTCCTCAGATTTAAACTCTAGAGACAAGATGACCCCCCCCCCCATCTCACTTCTGCTACCCAGTAACC
>NC_068989.1:90387737-90388828 GCF_001194135.2 Octopus bimaculoides
TCTAGAGACAAGATGACCCCCCCCCCCATCTCACTTCTGCTACCCAGTAACCTTCCTCCTCCTCCTCTGCCAATATCTTCACGGATGCACGCATACAGTTTCTTGACTGAATCAGTGAGAGAACCTCTACATGGTCATTCAATGTGCTAGAAATAGCTACCAAATCTCCCTCAAATCGCACATTTACCATCTTAAAACAAGAACACATTGAGCAATGTAATTAGTGATATACCATATAGATGGCTTCGTTATGCCTGGAACGTCAACTGATTGTAAGTTTGCTCAGGCATAACTAACCTGAAGCTAAGCAACAACAACATCAGCCTGGTAAAAAGATTTTATTCAATATACCATAACTAAAAAGGTGGTATGCTGGCAGTTGTGTACTGGGGGTCGATCTAATTGAATGGCTCCCCTCCCTAAAAATTTCGGGCGTTGTACCTAGAGTAGAAAAGAACATTGTCTCTGAAAGGTGGTCAGCTGGCAGAAACGTTAGCAGGCCAGGCGAAATGCTTAGCGGTATTTCGTCTGTCTTTACGTTCTGAGTTCAAATTCCACCAAGGTCAACTTTGCCTTTCATCCATTTGGGGGCTGATAAATTAAGTACCAGTTGCGTACTGGAGTCGATCTAATCGACTAGTCCTCTCCCCCAAAATAACTAATGACCAAGATTTTTTAATTAACATCTCTTATCTTTTACTTGTTACAGTCATTTGACTGTGGCCATGCTGGAGCAGCACCTTGAAGGGGCTTTAGTAGAACAAATCAACCCCAGGGTTTATCTTTTTTTCAAAGTCTGGTACTTATTCTATTGGTCTCTTTTGCCAAACCGCATAGCTGCAGGGACATAAACAAACCCTCACTGGTTGACAAGCAACGGTCGGGAGACGAACACAAACACACGCATATATGATGGGCTTCCAAACAGTTCACAAGGTATTAGTAAAACTGGGGCTATTGCAGAAGGTACCACACTGGGGAAAAGGACCAGAAACCCCATGCTTACAAAGCGAACTTCCTAACTGCGCTTATTTTTCTAATTACTGAATCTTAATTACTGTGTAATTACAGCGTGACGCACAACTGACATC
>NC_068989.1:90389092-90390623 GCF_001194135.2 Octopus bimaculoides
TTTTCAGTTAAACACTGGGGCTGATTTGACTTAGGCCCTCTCCCCAAATTGCTAGCCTAGGGTCAAAATTTGAAGTCATTATTATTAATATTATTATTATTATTATTCTAAGGTGGCGAGCTGGCAGAAACGTTAGCATGCCAGGCAAAATGCTTAGCGGTATTTCATCTGTCTTTACGTTCTGAGTTCAAATTCCACCAAGGTGAACTTTGCCTTTCATTCTTTCGGGGTCGATAAATTAAGTACCAGTTGTGTACTGGGGTCGATCTAATCGACTGGACCTCCCCACAAAAATTTTGGGCCTTGTGCCTAGAGTAGAAAAGAATATGGTGCAAATTTGAAAGGTGACGAGGTACCAGTTACACACTGGGGGTCGATGTAATCAACTTAACCCCTCCCCACAAATTTCAGGCTTTGTGCCTTTATTAGAAAGGATTATTATTATTATTTTTGTTGTTGTTGTCTTTGCACAGCTACTAATGCTGGAGATGTACTACGATGTCAGCCATTCACTATCGGTGAACTAAGGTAACACCTCTTATTTTTCGAGCACCTTCCGGAGTTTTCGAGCGGTTCCAAGCAGTGCTGTTTTCTGCAGGTGCTCCACCCTTATTGCAGCCCCTATTTGTTCCACGTACTTCTTGAGATTTTTGCTCACTGTTCCCAGGGCTCCGACAATTATTGGTACAACTACTACCTTTTACATCGACCACAACTGCTTAACTTCCCAAGCTAACCTGTCATATCTCTCAACTTTTCTTTCTTCTTTATTGCATACCTTGTTGTCAGCTGGGCATGCTATATTATTATTATTATTATTATTATTATTAATATTAAGGCAGTCAGCTGGTAGAATCGTTAGCATGCTGGACAGAATGCTTGGCAGTATTCCTTCCAGCTCTTTAGAGTTTATGTCCCCACTAAGTTATGGGGACATAAACACACCAACATCAGTTGTCAAGTGATGGTGGGGGGTAAAGAGACACACACACACACACACACATATATATATTATATACGACGGGCTTCTTTCAGTTTCCGTCAACCAAATCCACTCACAAGGCTTTGGTCAGCCTAAGGCTTTAGTAGAAGACACTTGCCCAAGGTGCCACACAGTGGGACTGAACCTGGAACCATGTGGTTTGTTTCAAATATTGTTGTTTTGTTAATTGCAGCTTTTGTTTGCTTTTTGTTATTTTTTGTTGTTATTTATGTTGTTATTTCTTTGTATATAAAATTTGATTATAATTTTACGTTTACTGTTTATAATTGAAGGCAGATTCTAATTAATTTCACCTGTATATAAAGAAGAAAGAAACAAAAGAGGAGGAGGAGGAGAAGAGAGGGAAAGAGAAAGCGGGAAGGAGGTTGTGGCAGGTGTTGTAGTTGTCACCGACTGAAGACATTGTTACCATCATAATTAACTAATGTGATAGAATGTCTTAATTACATGTAATGTGTATGCATGTGCGTGTATATATATATATACACACACACATCAAAGTAACATTTTTTAAAAAATGGCTACTTC
>NC_068989.1:90391372-90405818 GCF_001194135.2 Octopus bimaculoides
ATATATATATATATATATATATATATATATACACACACACATCAAAGTAACATTTTTTAAAAAATGGCTACTTCCTACGGCTAACTAAAACTATTGTAATGGAAAGCGTTTCAATGTATTTTTCTCTCTTTATGTGTTAAGTGATATCAGACATCGTGCCCTGCGTCCACCTAGTGGTCATTCTGCCCAGTTCACCAATATGACATTGATCTGTTTATACAGCATAGTTGGCGACTAACCAACAGTAAATAATAATAATAATAATGATTATAAAAAAATTAACCTATCCAGCTAAAAGTTAACTTGTAACCCAACAACTTGTAAATAGCTATAAATATGAAATATATATATATATATATATACAATAATAATTATAATAATGATAATAATATTAACATTAAAAAATCAATTAAAAATATATATATATTAAAAAAATAAAAACAATTTCTCTCAAATTTTTGTCTTGTTCTTTTCTTTTTTGAATCATAATTCTGTTAATTTCTTTCTGTGTTATGGCTGGAGTATTAATACGTTTTTTTTTTTATTTGCTTTACTGGGAGACATTTTATTAACAACATATTTTTACAGGAAAAAAAGAAATAAAAAACATTAAAAATACAAGGTGGGCCCAGAATTCATGACTGTCGTGTTAATTATATGTACAAAGTTATGCGCAAAGATTCTCACGGTCTGTAGGTTGTGGGCTGGTTGGGTCAATGAATGACAATATGTTTCTTGGGCTGCAAAAAAGTAATTGAACAACACCTGTAAATATTTAACTGAAGAATTTATTGTTGCACATAAAGGGACAAACTGTGTCCTTCTTTTACAGAAATCAACAGCAATAATGAGACTGGGAGTGAGAGATGCTGCTTGGCAAGCTATTGATACTACATCAACCTGTGTGCTCAACATAAGAGAAAACAGTCGTGTTATATATTCATGGTGATAGAGAATCCTGCCATCTATCATGTGTCTTAGTTACCTTCCTGGGTCACCTGGCTGATGAAAAAAAGTATGCTGAACAGATTATGTAGGGGAATGGAAGCTAAATTTTAAAATGTTTGAGAAAACCTGTCCACATCATCGCTTCATGTTGATTGGTTGGTTAATAGACCAATCATGCGAAACTAGGGTGGTTTGCTCATGAGGTCTGACCACATATCCAGGGATTTGGTTTTGAATCACTGCCACATAACCACCACAGAGTAAAGAATGGCACAGGTTTTTTTGTGGCTGATGAAATGAAGCTGACTACTTTCAACAAAAGAACAAAAAAAGTGGGCCTTGGTACATAAACCATGGACATTTAAAAACTTCGAATTGTATTTGTCATTGAAGCCTACCATACGTAATTCATAGGGGATGGTTCATTGATCTTCATTTAGTCTGCCAACAGGTTTGGGAGGAAAGCATTCTGGTAGATGCAGGTGTGGTTGTGTGGTAAGAATTTAGCTTCCCAACCACATGGTTCTGGGTTCAGCCCCACAAATCAAAGATCAATGAAATGATAAAATGTTTGCCATTTCCCTGTGGATGGCCAGTTTTTATTCAAAATTGATGGTGAGGAAAGGACCAATTCAACTCCTTAGTATTCTACACAACAGTGTGTAAGTGCCCTGAGAGAAAAGTTGGGCATAAGGAGCATCACATGTGGTGTGCAAGAGAGACTGCGCTGGTATGGTTATGCATTACATATTGATAAGGACCACTGTGTGAGGAAGTGCCACTCCCTAACTGTGGAAGGAACCTGTAGAAGAGGTAGACCCCGAAAGACACAAGATGAGGTGGTGAAGCATGACTTTCAAGCATTGGGCCGCACAGAGGCAATAACAGGAGACCGAGACCTTTGGAGATATGTTGTGATTGAGAAAACCCAGCAACTAAAGTGAGATCGCATCCACGCATGTCCAGCCTAATTAAGAATACCCCTGATGCGTTGTGCAATAGGAAATGCTTGAGAAGATCTGTTGAGTCAAGTAAAACCAATATCATAGCTGTGGCCAGTGCCCCCTGACTGGCTCTCGTGCTGGTGGCATGTAAAAAGCACCAACTAAACATGATTGATGCCAGGCCCTCATGCTGGTGGGACATAAAAGCACCCACTACACTTTCGGAGTGGTTGGCATTAGGAAGGGCATCCAGCTGTAGAAACATTGCCAGATCAGATTGGGGTCTGGTGCAGCTCCTAGGTCTCCAGACCTCAGTCAAACCGTCCAACCCATGCCAGCATGGAAAACAAACGTTAGACGATGATAATGGTTGGACCAAGGCTATAGTAGAAGACACTTGCCCAAGGTATCACACAGCCATGCCTGTTCATATTCTGTGGCAGAGAAAGATAACAGACAGTCTTTATATGCTTTATTGTTCTATTTCAGGGATGGTCACGTTTTTTTGCCAAATAAACAATTTTATTACTGTTCTTTTTTTAATGTCCTTTGTCTTAGATCCTTCACCACGCTTCCTGTTCTGTTTAATATTTATTCTCATTCTTTCAAAACAAACAGGCATTATCTTATAGTTTTCAGAGTTCAATGATGTGATTATTTATTGTGAAAATAGGCTTGGTGTGAGAGGTGGGGTCAAGCTAGTTTGAACAGAAAACTGATAGAATATTTGGTCCAGATCATCATCATCACTTAACGTCTGTTGTCCATGCTGGCATGGGTTGGACAGTTTGACTGGGCTGGCACACTGGAAGGCTGCCAGACTCCAATCTGATTTCCCATGGCTTTCTATGGCTGGATGCCCTTCCTAACATCAACTACTCCGAGAGTGTAATGAGTGCTATTATGTGCCATTTGTGTGATACCAGGGTGTGTTTACATGTCACCGGCATGGGTGCCAATTTGCGTGACACCAGTGTCTGACACAACTGCAATTTTGCTCAGCTTGATGGGTCTTTTTCTCAAGCACGACATAAGGTTAAAGGTCTTGGTCATTACTTCTATGACATCCAATACTTGAAAGAAACACCATCCACCTCGCCTCCATGAGACCCAACACTCGAAAGGAACTCAGCTACCTTGCCTTCATCAGGCCCAACATCCAGCTGTAGAAACATGGCCAAATCAGATTGCCTGGTGCAGCCTTTTGACTAAGAACAGAATTAGCATTCATATCAAACCACCACCACCACCACCACCACCACCAGTAAGAGCTTTTATCATGAGGTTTAAGCACTCATTACGCTGCCCTACTTTTCCCCTCAGATAAATACAAAAACTGCTTCATTCTATCCACAGCTTTCTTCCTCAGCTCACTTCAGAATTTCTAAAACTTCCATTGTTTTATCGAGGCCATGTTTTAAAGCAAACGCTTCAACAAAGAGAAGACACAAGAAAGACATTGCAATCGGAGAAGACAAGTGGTGAGTTTTAGATAGAATGTATTAATTAGAGACGGATGGATGGATAACTTAGCAGTTCAGCAAAACAGACTGATAGCATAAGTACCAGGCTTAAGAAGTAATTCCTGGGGTCAATTTGTTCAACTAAAGGTGGTACTCCAGCATGGCTGCAGTCAAATGACCAAAACAAATATAAGTATATATATATATTATGAACTCTCCCATTGTCAGACGATGTACAAGCACTCAGCAATTTCTTGCCTAACCACCACACGATTTGTTTATAGTGATCAAATGTTTGTGCCCACATAAGCTCACTCTCTCCATCAAATTCACATTACCTGGACAGGTGCACCATAGGTCAGATGATGAAATGATCGCAGAAAAACGTGAAAGGAAGTGCTTTGCTCAAGAACACAACGCAATGCTCAGTCTGGGAATTGAACCTACAGTCTCGCAATCGTGAGTGCAACCACTAAGCCATGCACCTCCACCACGTAGAAAGCACCCACTACACTCACAGAGTGGTTGGTGTTAGGAAGGGCATCCAGCTGTAGAAACTCTGCCAGATCAGATTGGAGCCTGGTGCAGCCTTCTGGCTCGCCAGTCCTCAGTCAAACCGTCCAACCCATGCTAGCATGGAAAGCAGACATTAAATGACGATGGTGGAAGGAAAAGACTCTGAAAATGAGTCATTTGAAAGAGTCTTTATTAACTTAACTGGTTTCATTTATTTAGAAAGATTTTCAAAAGTGTGACATTTTGTGTGTCCTCTGTGATGTCAAAAATTAGTTTACAAAAATATATTCCAATCAGGTGACAGACTCTTTGACAATGATAAGAAAAGGTTTGAGGCTTTTCCTGTCTATCAGATTTACTCACAAGGCTTTGGTTAAGGCAGGGCAACAGAAGAAAACACTTGCTTAAGGTGTCTTATAGTGGGACTGAACTCAAGACCCTATGGTTGGGAAGAAAGCTTCTTACATGTGGGTGTAACCACACAGCTACAAATATACATATGAAAACACAAATTACCAACACTGCTTCATTTTAGAATTTCTTTATTTTTCAAAATTAACATAAATGGGTTTAACAAAATTTATTTAAAAAATAAAACAAAAAAAAAACTGAAATTGGTTTATCCAATTTGATGAAAAAAAAAAAAGAAAAACCATGTCATTCTTCAAAATATTTATAAAGAATTATACAAAAAGATTTGTTCAAAGATTTTATCATTGCAACACAATGAATTATGTTGTGTTGGGAGGGTCATTATGCCAATAATAAACACACACTGGTGCAATATCACTTCTTTACTGTTAATTGATTATCTAATCAACTAACTAATCAATTGGTTGTTTGTGTTGGTTAAACAATCAATCAGTTGTTTGTTCAAAGTTCTTTCGCCATTGTTCACAAGCTTTTCACTTCCCCTTCTCTCTCCAAGGTCTGAACGAAAATTGGTCTTATGCTTGTATGAGTGGAGATATAAAGGCAGCTGACTCTCCCAAGACAACAAAATTTGTTTCAACACTCAAATTCACATCAAGAATCTTACAAACCAAATACAAGGAATGTTTACAAGTTAGTCCAGTATCTGTCCATGTTCTTGTATGTCTCACACCGACATTGAAGATTTATTAGGATTATCATAAATCAACCTCAGATTAGGTGGATTAATGATGCAGTAACGTTAATAATTATATCTAATTTTGGCACAAAGCCAGCAATTTTTTGAGGAGAGAGGAAAGCCGATTACATTAAGATGGCAGCAGAGTCAATGCATCAAACTGTTTAATGACATTTTTTCTGGTTCCTTAGATTTGGAGTTCAAATCACACCAAGATCAACTCTGCCCTCCATCCTTTTGTGATTGATGAAATAAAGTACCAGTCAAGTATTGGAATCAATCTAATCGACTATCCTACTCCTGCTGGCCTTGTGCCAAAATTTGAAACCATTATTGTTATTATTATTATTATTATTATTGAGTGAGCAAGCAGCATATGCCATCAAAGTGACACTGGGGTATAAATATATGAAGCCCAGTATACCCATCATGACTACCCGTCTGATAAGGGTACACCAGGCACATGCATCACAACCATATGTGCGCGACATGGTGATCTCATATCAAGATAAACAGCGCATGAACTTGCAGGTGGGACCCAGTTAGAATTTTCTTTAGGTCAAGTAGCCCATCCCGCTCAGAAGATCCCTGAATAAGGTTTGTTTAAGGATGTTGAACAAAACACCCATGTTTCCAGAAGTGAATTATCCAAACCCTAAAGAATTCCTCTTAACACATGGCTATGATGCTTTCCCCACTACTTCTGCTCATAATCAGAGATACACATATCGTCAGCCACCAAGGGATATGCTCAACTGGTTAAGGTCAAACAACTGACAAGCAAATCTGTGGTATTGAGCAGAATATTTGCTGTAGCCCATCTTTTATAACAAAACAATGAACATGATAACACTTCCAATTAGTTAAGATCAGAAGCCATGAGAGCCACTGCCTGGTACTATTTTTATTATTATCATTATTATTATAATTAGTTTATATAAAGGACTGAAGTGACTCAGCAGAAGTGTAATAGATAGAGAGAAAAGTTCTTTACTTTTGTATACGATTGACACAATCCATCACCAAGGTAAACATAGCTGATGTAATCCATCACCAAGGCCAACTTAATGACAAAAAGCGCAACCCGAAAGTAACTTATTTATTTAAAGAACTTTTCTCTCTATCTATTATTATTATTAAGGTGGTGAGCTGGTACAATCGTTAGCATATGCTGGACAAAATACCTCATGGCATTTTGTCTGTCTCTCTCCATCTTCTGAGTTCAAATCACGCCAAGGTTGACTATGCCTTTCATCCTTTCGGGACCAATGAAATAAATACCAGTTGCAAACTGGGGGTTGATGGAGTCAACTTACTACCCACCCAAAACTGCTGGCCCTGGGCCAAAATTTGAAATTATTATTATTATTATTGTTGTGGTGAACTGGCACCACCATCGGTATGCCAGGCAATATGTTTAGTCTCTACATTCTGAGTTCAAATTCGACTGAGGTTAGTTATGCCTTTCATCTTTTCAGGGGTGGGGGTCAATAAAATGAGCACCAGTCACAAACTATCCCTCTGCCCCAGAATTTCTGACCTTGTGCCCAGAGTAGAAAGATGGTTATTGTAGTTCCTTTCGAGTGTTGGGTCTCACAGAGAGGCAATGGCCGAGACCTTTGGCATTATGTCGTGCTTGAGAAGAAGATCCATCAAGCCGAGCAAAATTGCAGT
The DNA here is from genome assembly GCF_001194135.2 of Octopus bimaculoides. Classification (NCBI taxonomy): domain Eukaryota; kingdom Metazoa; phylum Mollusca; class Cephalopoda; order Octopoda; family Octopodidae; genus Octopus; species Octopus bimaculoides. The sequence goes on from NC_068989.1 coordinate 90,398,029, forward strand.
CGTGGCAGATACTTGAGTCACACAAATGGCACCCATGCTGGTGGCACGTAAAAGCCATCATTACACTCTCGGAGTGGTTGGCATTAGGAAGGGCATCCAGCCATAGAAAACCATACCAAATCAGACTGGAGTCTGGTGAAGCCTTCCAGCTTACCAGCCCTGGTCAAATCGTCCAACCCATGCCAGCATGGACAACTGATGTTAAATGATGATTGTTGTTGCTTGTCTACCGACACCTGCTCAGGGTGTATCAAGGATGACATCTAGTATATAGCAAGGGGTAGACAATATGGCACCATTTTGGTACTTGTTAAGTCAGAAGCCCTCCCTATGAGTGAGCTACATAAATGTTCATCAACTGGGGTCACCCTGGAAGGAAGGTCACTCGCTCAATTATCTCACATTGCTAGGGCTAGATGTGATGGCACCACAATCAACAACAATGATACAACCAATGGAAAACAACTCCACCAAATCAAACAAGGTTTGCTGACATGGTCAGTGCTAAAAACGAAATGTTTCTGTTGGCCCCCAATGAGAAAATAAAGGAACTCACCCAAGATATACAAATCAGTAAAATTGAATGGGGTAGGGCAGCAGAACTTAGGCCTCCTAAAATGATGGAAACAAAAAACAGTATATTTTAAAGGTGTCTCGCATAAGTGCAGGTAAGCGAAAATAGCCTCAATCTGTCAAGTGGAGGGGGCTCTGAAGGATATTTTAGAAGGCGTGGCCCACATGCAAAGAGGCAGACAGTATGACAGTATCGAGGTCCTCTTCAAAAATGAGGACCTTGCACAAAAACTCTTAGTGGAGTGAGGAGTGGGTCCTGTACCCAGCCGACCTTTCAAAAACAACAGCCAGGATAAGAATATCGGGTGTTCTGCCCTGGCGTGAACATCTAGTGGATTGTCACCTCCTGGAGGTGAAACAGAACAGTAGGGAGAACTGGTCCAGGTTAATTATAGAAATCTTGCTTCTTGTGAAACCAGAAAACTCCAACACTATTGCAACCCCACATTGTCCCCCAAAAAGAAAACACACAACAGACAACAACAGAAACTCCCAATTTCAGGTTGTTGAGGAGAGCCAACAAAAATTCAACTGCTGTCATAGCCAAAAGTAAGGAAATGGAGAGAGGTGGGGCAATATACAACACCAGCAGCCCTAGGGTTCCGGAATGTTTAATGTTGGTACAAATGCCAGTAAAGACTTACATAAACGTTAGGGAAGCTTTCCCCAATGACATGGGAAACAGTAATGTTAGGCCCAAATGGGAATTAAGTCCAGCTCCACCTGAAAAGGGGAGAATCTCAAGAATCAAATAAGTCTCCAAAACTGACATGCCATGACAGCAAAGGAAGTCATAGACACTGGCTCAATAGCCATCATCAGCATGACAATTGTCTGATCATATCTCTAGTAAGCAAAAGACTTATATATATATATATATATATATATAGATATAGGAATCTTGCAGGCGTGAAGTGGATTTGATCCACTATACCCAAATTTGAATTAACACTGTGTCAGATCTTTCCCCACGGTGGAACAACGGTTTTGATCTGTCAGCAGTTAGATATGTCCCAGACGCCTTTAGATCGGCCGAAGCGGTGTCTCCACCACTTGACCCTTTCTGACCTCTTCTACTCCATCAAATCTAGAATAGAGATAAACAAGACCGCCAGCTAAATCCTTTGCACTCACTAACCTTCTAGATAGCTATACAAACAGGAGACCCCAAATGTTCAGTGGTCACTTGGTGCCAACGGAGCGAAGCAACTCGTGATAACTCAAGCAGTTAGGGAATGGACATCTACAGATATAATCACAAGCAGTCAGCCACCTAAAAGACAACACGACCAAAGGGAGAAAGAAGTTTACAACCAGCCAACTATGAGACACAGCTTCCCTCGACGCTATAACTATCACTAGCTCTCATCTCTTTACTCGGTAACCTTACCCTGGCTTTTTATCGGTTTACTACTACAAGAATGTGTACACACCTATACAGGCCAAAATTCTTTACCTTGCATGCTTTACGTACAAACTGTTATACGATTACACTGGCCTACCCGTTGTGGTATGGCAACATATAAAGTAACGGAGCGAAGCAACTCGTGATAACTCAAGCAGTTAGGGAATGGACATCTACAGATATAATCACAAGCAGTCAGCCACCTAAAAGACAACACGACCAAAGGGAGAAAGAAGTTTACAACCAGCCAACTATGAGACACAGCTTCCCTCGACGCTATAACTATCACTAGCTCTCATCTCTTTACTCGGTAACCTTACCCTGGCTTTTTATCGGTTTACTACTACAAGAATGTGTACACACCTATACAGGCCAAAATTCTTTACCTTGCATGCTTTACGTACAAACTGTTATACGATTACACTGGCCTACCCGTCGTGGTATGGCAACATATAAAGTAACGGTAAATAAATATTTCTTAAAAACTTTATGAATTGTTCGTCTTGTGCATCCTGCAGCACATCGCTACAAACTAACAATTATCGTTACAATTGGTAATCTCTGACTTAAACATATCGATACCGTTACAATTGGTGACCCTTCCGACTCCAATAACCTTACCGTTACATATATATATATACAAAGACAGAACACATCTGTGGCTGAATAAATGAAATGCATAACAATGCTATGTATTTAAACATACAAATACAGGGATTGCTTCAATTTTCGTGTTCAGCAACAGTTGATGTGCTTAATAATTAATCAAATTTAACAATTTCACATATGGCAATGCTCACAAAAAGGAAAAAATATTTTAAAATTACGTCACTGAATCCATGATAAACATTTAAACACATATATGCACACACTAAATTTTTGTAAGTAAACAGGCACAAAAACAGCTATCTGATTAAGCTCGCTACATAAAAATGTAGTTCTGGGTTCAGTCGTACTGTGGGAGCACCTTGGGCAAGTGCTTATGACTATAAACCCCAAGTCAGCCAATGTTTTGGAAGGCGTCTTGGCAGACAGAGAAACGGAAGAAGATTGTCGTGTGACTATACACACACACACACACACAGATTTGACTATACATACACACAGACAACATTATATGAAATATCATTGTCATAAAGGGGAGAGTGATAACATATTCAAGTCAGAAAATATTATATGAAATATTGTTGTCATACAAGGGGGAATAGTTACATATTCAAGCCAGAAGACATTATATGAAATATCATAGTCATACAGGGGGGAGTGATAACATATTCAAGTCAGAAAAGATTATATGAAATATTGTCGTCATAAAGGGGGGAATGATGACATATTCAAGTCAGAAAATATTATATGAAATGTTGTCATACAAGGGGGAATTGTTACATATTCAAGCCAGAAGACATTATACGAAATATCATAGTCATACAGGGGGGAGTGATAACATATTCAAGTCAGAAAATATTATATGAAATATTGTCGTCATACAGGGAGGAATGGTGACATATTCAAGTCAGAAAATATTATATGAAATATTGTTGTCATACAGGGGGGAATATTAACATATTCAAGTCAGAAAACATTATATGAAATATTGTAGGCATAAATGTCGAGAATAGCAGGGCCGTTGTTAAGCCCCTGCAACCTCTGCGTTCGCAGTGAACGACGTGGTTTTGGGGCCCGTGTTAAGATCAAAGTATATAGATGAGCTATCTATTCACTTTGGTGAAGATGTTAACTGAAAATTTCAAGCTTGATTAGGTAACAGGTAACCGATTCTTATGTGTGTGTGTGTGTGTGTGTGTGTGTGTGTGTGTGTGTGTGTGTGTGTGTGTGTGTGTGTGTGTGTGTGTGTGTGTGTGTGTGTGTGTGTGTGTGTGTGTGTATATTTATATATACATGCATTAGTCCTCTGAACTTCTTAGACCCTCTTTTAAACTCTCTGATGAAGCCTAGAGGCACACCCAATACCCTAATTTTATCTACCAATCACTACAGGACACTGAAGAGATGGAAATAACGTAGGTTATTGTGACCTCTTGGCAGAAACAGCTGTAAGAAACTGTCCTTTTTCTATTCTATGAATTACTGCTACTATGTAATACAGTCTTTACATATGTATATATTCTCATAAATGTTTTAGAATAAATAAACATAATATAATGTCGAACAGTTGATGTATACTATTTCTGTACCCCCTCCATTTTCTTCTTGCTGTATCTATCTATCTATCTATCATCATCGTTTAACGTCCGCTTTCCATGCTAGCATGGGTTGGACGATTTGACTGAGGACTGGTGCAACCGGATGGCTACACCAGGTATATATATGGCATTATTATTTCATGTTGTTGAAAAACCGGTCACTTTGTACACACAACAGTGGCCTTTGACCTCCTAAGGCAATAAAAACTGGAGACAAAATTCTTTCTGTACTAAAAAACAAGGCACACGAACACACACATGTTTGTTTGTGTGTATCTATGCACATATATAGAATACAGATATTGTTTGTTCACTGTCACCAAGCATCTCAATTCTTCAGTTCTAACTAGTTTGTGATCGAAGTATCTTATTTTCTTTTAAAATTTGTGATTTCAGAAAAAGGTAAGAAATTCTTCATATTTTGCATCTTTGATATTTTGACTTTACATTTTGAATTGTAGAATTGTCTAACCAATCATATTCTAGACGAATACAAAAAGCAAGTTGGATACAAACGAAAGGCCAATGATAAAGACGAGATGTATTGGGGTCTGAAAGTGTACTTAAGCATAAGAACACTGACGACACCATTGTCTCGTCAAGAACATCTTCACCAAGATCTCCTTCAAGATATATTAAAACTCCAGAGAGAAGAATAATTTCAACATATGATGATGAAATGCCGAACCAGTCACCAATAAAAACCAAGAAATGGTGCTACTTCAATAAATATAATATCAAAGAAAAAGAATTTGATAATTTTGATAAGGAAAATTTATAATTTCTTATAAATTCTTTTTTCAATATTATATATAGTTTCATTATATTACGCATGAGAAATATTATAATTTGTTTCTTCCAATAAATTGCAGTTAAAAATAAAAAATGTAAAGATTTATGAATCTGGGGAAGACTCAGACAACATTATATCAAATGTTGTGATCTTGCCACGACAAACAGAAACTGTCATAATTGGTGTACACACCATTCTTGTAATTATTCCACTTAAAAAGGGATTTTTATGATCGACCCATTCAGTTTCAAAATTAAAGCTCTTCGCTCTCATTCACTCATTTCCTACAGAAACATTATTGGAGTAGAAATGTTGTGTAAGTTATGCACTGGGGTTGAATTAATCGACTTAATCCCTTTGTCTGTCCTTGTTTGTCCCCTCTATGTTTAAAAGAAATAACAAATGTTGTGTAAGGGATGATAAAATTAAAAATCAATTTGTCATTTTACATTGAGGGAAACATCTCATTTCTCATTTTGAATGTTTGTCATTTATAGGAGAACAAATTGATTGGTAGGATGACAGAACTAAGTATGAATTCATTGCAAAAATGATACTTCAGATATTACTCCTTTCTCATTTAAAATGTTTGTCATTTGTAAGAATAGAAATGATTAGTAGGGTAAACGAATCTAATGTGAATTCATGCAATAATGAACCCTTAGATATTACTTCAGCACCATAGCATCATTTGCTAATACTAACAGAGTTTACATGGCAACAGAAATGGTCAATGCACACTTTCTATCAGTGATCTGTCAATACACTCTGTTGCTTACCATTCCAGTCAGGTAAATGATTCTCCTTACTAATCCATTCACTTTGAAAATTAAAACAATTCAGTCAGGTTTTTTCAGGATTTCACATTTACAATAGTCAAAATTTGTAGGTATGAAACTGTTCAGTAGGTCAGGGCAGTGACCTCCCACCTGTCCCCAATATATACAAAAACTATTGGGTTGTCCGGAAAGTTCCGTGCCGATTTATAGTAGCTTACCTTTCCACTTATTTTAGAACATGGTTGAGTCCATAAAATAGGATTTGACTACACCTCCATTTAGAGCACAGTTCAAGCTATCTTTTCGTGGAAGAAGGTTTATGTTCCTATAACCTGTGTTAATTTTGTAACCCTTTAAAATGGAAGATAAGAAAGTTCATTTTCGGCACTTAATGCTTTTCTTTTTCCGGAAAGGGAAAAATGCCTCACAAGCAACCAAAGAAACATGCGCAGTTTACAGTGATGTTTCTTTATCCGAAAGAACTGTACGGAAATGGTTCGCAAGATTCCAAGCTGGAGATTGTAGCCTTATTGATAAAGAGCGAACAGGCAAACCAACCACTACAGATGATGACCACGGTCGATAGCAGATTTGTTCCATGTTTCGACAATTCAAGGAACAACATCGTTTCCTTTTCAGAATTTGGTTAATGTAGAAATAGGTTTAATCAAAGAACCTAACTTCACATTGGAGACTCTGCAAACATTCAAAAAACTAGCAGAAGGCATTGACACTGAGGTTGCTGTTAAATTTAAACACGACCAAACAGTACATCGTACACCATTGATTATAACATCAAATCTAAGATTTGGTCAGAATGCACCAGCTTCAGAAAAAGAAAACAGCATTTATAATGAGATACACAGAATTTCTTTTCAACACTGCAGGTCCTAAACTAAAAAACATTAAGAAAAAAATAAATCCTAACATTTGGAATTATCTTTTCTATGAACATTGGTTTTATAATATTGTAGAAGAGTCGGGATCATCGTCTCCCTGTCTTAGACGAATACGAATGTCTTGAAAGAGAGCGATTCACCCCTACAGGACGAAACAGATTTAGGTTTCCGTCTCCTTGTAGAAGCGGGGAGACTCTCGACATCGAACCAAGCAAAGACGAAAGTAACAAAGAAAACGAAGAAGAGGAGATAGAAAAGAATGCAGGTGGAGAAAATACTCCAAATTCCTCAAGTCCGACAAGTATGCTCAGTCACCAACAAAAATACTAGAGATGCCTTCTCCTTCTGAGCAGTCGCAAGAATTTTAATATTTTTTTTTTTAATTTGCATGTCTTTAATTATATAATTTGTAATTAATATTTCTTCTGAATAAATTGTAATTATCTGTCAATAAATAAATAATAATAAAAAAAGAGCAGTCAAAAAAAGAACAAAATAACACCAAAGGAAGTCCGTTGAGGTTGGTGGTTTTGTTTTCTTTAGAGCTGGGTGGAATTTGTCAGAGAATAATTGTTTGTTTGCCGATAAATTTCGCCCAGCTTCGAGGCAATTCTGCCTGCTGTTTGTTGTGTAGTTATCGTTTCACTGCAAAAGAATTATTACTGGTTTTGAAAATTACCAATTTGAAGAAGGAATTGTTTGTTTAGCAAGCTGCAACGGAGCCAAGTTCAATTTAGGCCGGAGTACCATTGTGGCCTGGGATTTTTCTTCTGCCTGGAACTGTTCATTTTTGTTGTACTCTTTGTGAACTGTTGTTTTTTCTTTTTTGTACAAATCATTTATTTTTATTTCTTCCGTTTTCATTGAACAGTTTTTCTAATTTTCCTGTGTTCAGAACCTTTTGGTTGGTGTTATTTTATTTTATGTGAACATTTTTCATGGCAGAGGAATAAGAAAGAAAAAAAGAAAAGGACACCACTTTGGAGTGGGAAGACCTTGAGGGGAGGACGGTGGTGTTAGGGACCTATTCGCTGTCACCTGATGCCATCGCCCTCTTCGATACAGATGTGATAGAAAAAGGGCTGGCAAGGTGTTTGCCAGCTAAAAAAATATTTTATAACAAGGGGTGTCAAGTAC
>NC_068989.1:90406053-90406892 GCF_001194135.2 Octopus bimaculoides
CAGCTGGGAGGGTGCAAGGGCGACTTTGACCCTATGGACCCCAGTGGCCGCAGGGAAAATGACTTTCTCAGACTTTTTGAAAACGGCAGGCTTCAGGTATCCAGTGATACTGGAGGGTGGGCCACCCCCCACCCCAAGTGTCACTCGTGCCTGGAGTTGGACCACATCAAAAAGGATTGCCCAAGGAGCTGTGGTAAGGCCCCGGACCAGGGAAAGGTAAAGGAACACTCCATTCTCCCTCTGCAGAGAAAGGCGGAGGAGGAGGTTGTTGAGGAGTCAACCTCAACAAAAAGAAAAAGGAAGGTGAGCAACTACCATTGCTCACCAGACGATGTGCAGGCTGCAGGAGAGGAGAAGGACCCCCCACCCCGGGTGTGCTGGTGGAGGCCCCAAATCCTGCAACCGGGAAAAGAAAAATGGAAGACGGTCGGCGGATGTTGATGTGCCGCCAATTGAATCCGAAGCTCTTCTGGTGGGAACTGTGCCACTGACAGAGCAGGTTGGGGTCCCTCCCTGTGAGATGAGGGTGGAATTGGTCATTTTCTACCTCAGGAAGGGACCTGTATAGAGGTTCTTGGACTGTCTTTTGGGCCGAGAGCCGTATAAATCAGTCTGTATAGACAGTTCATGTTGGTCTCCTCAGGTGGCTGCAGAGGTCATCTCTCAAAAGGAATTAATGGAGGTCAGGAAGACCTGCAACAGTGAGGATTTCGTTTCCCTCCATCTGGGCCTGCCAACGCAGGATTTCCTGTAGGTGGCAGGAATCTTGCTTGGGAGCCTGGATGAGGAAGATCGAAGAAAAATTGAACTTTTGAATTTCTGTGAAATTTTTAATTGTT
>NC_068989.1:90410656-90412707 GCF_001194135.2 Octopus bimaculoides
GTATGAATTCATTGCAAAAATGATACCTCAGATATTACTCCTCATTTCTCATTTAAAATGTTTGTCATTTATAGAACAAATTGGTTGGTAGGATAATAGAATTAAGTATGAATTCATTGCAAAAATGATACCTCAGATATTACTCCTCATTTCTCATTTAAAATGTTTGTCATTTATAGAACAAATTGATTGGTAGGATAACAGAATTAAGTATGAATTCATTGCAAAAATGATACCTCAGATATTACTCCTCATTTCTCATTTAAAATGTTTGTCATTTATAGAACAAATTGATTGGTAGGAGAATAGAATTATGGATAAATTCATTGCAAAATTGGTACCTCAGCACCACAGTATTATTTGCTCACACTAAAAGGGTTTACATAGCAGCAGAAATGTTCAATGCACACCTATCACCAATCTCACTACAATCGGTCAAGATACACTTCTCCTCACCATTCCAGTCAGGAAAATGATTCTCCTTATTAACCCATTCATTTTAAAAATTAAAACAATTCAGTCAGGCTCAATTCAGTAAACCTGCTCAAATAGTAAATAGAACTCCAATAATAATAATAACTACCAATTCTCCATTCGGCAGACATGCACCATCTTCTGAAAAAGAAGCTTTCAAGTCAAGGATAATTAAACATATGTTCAATCACAATGCGCACTTCCTACAAGAGCACCAAAAGACAACTCAATCCGCAAATGTGGATTACGCAACAGAATAACAAATGAACTATGAAATCTCTTCCGATGACAAAGAATTAACTAAAATCTTAGACATCAACGATTCTTCAGGTGCAAAATTGGCTTCTAAAAGTCCTATAATACTCATTGCACCTCCTAATTCACCTAAGTTGTCTTTGGATGATGAGACTATTCCATACGTAGAAACACAAGACAACACTGACGGTACCTCGTATTCTTCAACCCAAGGATAACAAATGGAAAGTACGTACTTTAAACTTGTTACACAAAAAGTAAGAAAAGCTACACGTGCAAAACCATTTAACACCAGAAATGAACAGACTGATACCCTACAAAAATGAGGACATCGAAAAAAGGGGTCGGACGTTATTCCTCATGTCCCGCAAATAAAATTAAAAGGCATAAATGGATACTTGAGGAATATATTTCAATCCTACACGCTTATTTTACAGCAGTGCTCTACTCACAGAACGAAAACGCAACAACATATACTTATAAAATCTGGAAGTGAAATAACCTGCATACAGATTTGGAGACCGCAATGAACCGTAAAAAACTAGATAACATACGAAGATATATTCTCTAAACAAACAAAGAAATATAAACTGTTATAACTTCTTTGCGACCAATTGCGAAGGATGTGTGGAGTTTGGGTTCAAGTACAGATTAGGCCTGGAGTACCTGTGTGACCTAGATGATTTTTTTTTGCTGTGTTTGAACTGTTATTTTTTGTTCTTCCTTGACTTTATTGAACTGCCTTCCTTTTTTTCCTTCTTGAACGGTTTTCTTTTCCTTTTCTTTCTTTGAAACTTCTTTTGATTTCTTCTTTTTCTTCCTTTGAGACAGTGTTTTGGGGTGGGAGATTGTCCCACCCAAACAGTAGCTAAAGGACTTTGAAAGGAGGACGGGTGTGGAGGACTTATTCCAAGTCGCTCGACATCATCGCCCCCTTTTGAGAAAAAAGTGATTGAGAGTGAGTTGGCAGAATATCTGCCAACTATTAAATTCATAACAAGGGGGGTAAAATACGCAACGGTGTGATTGCTTGCAAATTTGCGAGCAAGCCCTTGGAGGGCAGAGAAATTCTGTTCCTTCCCACATATAGTGGGAGGAGGTTGATGAGAGCTTGGGTCTGTGGGCTGCCACCCGGGATAGAACCTGAGTGGATAGAAGATACTAACCACTGGGGTCTGGGTGGCAGCGAAGCCAAGCTCCTTAATGTTAATATTTTGCCTGTAGCTGATTATTAAATTCATAACAAGGGGGGTCAAATATGCAACGGTGTGATTGCTTGCAAATTTGCGAGCAAGCCCTTGGAGGGCAGAGAAATTCTGTTC
>NC_068989.1:90412717-90413363 GCF_001194135.2 Octopus bimaculoides
CGCAACGGTGTGATTGCTTGCAAATTTGCGAGCAAGCCCTTGGAGGGCAGAGAAATTCTGTTCCTTCCCACATATTGTGGGAGGAGGTTGATGAGAGCTTGGGTCTGTGGGCTGCCACCCGGGATAGAACCTGAGTGGATAAAAGATACTATCCACTGGGGTCTGGGTGGCAGTGAAGCCAAGCTCCTTAATGTTAATATTTTGCCTGTAGCTGATTGGGTTGGGTCAAAATCTGTTTTGACCCTATAGACCCAATCAGCCTAACATCTGGTTTTTCCAGATTTCTTGAAAATGGCCAGGTGCAGGTACCCGGTGATTCTTGAGGGACGTCCCCCCAAGTGTCACCTGTGCCTGGAACCTGGCCACATTAAAAAGAACTGTCCCCAGGACCAAAGTAAGGTCCTGGAACAGGTAATAAAAAGGGTGCCCTCCACTCCCCCATTGGAGGGAGAGACGGAAGTCAAGATGGAAACCTCCTCAAAAAAAGGGGAGAAAAAGAAAGGTGAGCAACAATGGTTGCTCACCGAAGGATTTGAGGGCTGCAGGAGGGAGGGAAAGTCTTCCAGACAAAACGGAAGAACCGCCTACTCCCATGGCCCAAAAGAGAAAAAAAGAAAAATGAGACATGGTCGGCAGATAATAGCAT
>NC_068989.1:90413544-90414818 GCF_001194135.2 Octopus bimaculoides
ACCTTATCGGTTGGCGGGCGCCGATGCCCCTCTCATTTATATCATTAATGTATTATCATTTCACCTCATTTTTGTATTGTCCAGCCTGCATTGCTACATGCTATGTAACGCCCATGTGGAGAATATTAATGAAATAAAGTTGGAGAGAATCCTTTGCTGCTTTTTGTGGAAAGGAAGAAAGCCACTTGTGAAGCACTCTGTCTGCTACCAGAAACCGCTAAAGGGTAGGCTACGGATGCCTTCGCTGAAGATGCAAAAATCTGCATTAAGGTTGAGGCACCTCTGGCTTTACCTGGATGGAGAGCAGGTGTGGTCACCGCATGTCCAGTTCTATCTTCCGCAGTTAACGTCCTTAACGGACATTGGTACATGAATCGAGCAGAGACCTAGGCTGGGAGGACTGGCAATTGGGGTGCAATCAAGCACTTCAGTTGTTCTCTTGGGCAGGCAATGCCAGCAGCAGGAGTTCTACCACGGATTTTTATAGCGGATTAGTGGAGATTATGTCTGAAGACGCTTTGGGGGAGACCCTGGGCTACAATGAAAATCAGTTGATCAACTTGTTCAGGAGAGATTTCGGGTCAGGGTATCTGGATAATTACCAGAAATCCCTGGTTTGGCAGTGCTTCCATGCGGAGTTACCTATCCCTGATAAACTGTCAAGGCACAGAAGTACAGTCTCGCTGACATGTCCGAAGTGCGGGCAGGACTAGGAAACCAACATGTATGAATTTGTGGAGTGTCCAGAATTAACGAGACAGAGCTTTTGCACCCAAGCCTCATTTTACGTCTTATCCCAGGATCCCAATATATCTTAATTTTGACATTAGTAATGTAATATTTTTATGCTATACATATGAGAGGCAAGGATCACATAGGATATTATTAGATACCCACATCCCACCGCAGGGTTGTGTGGTACCCTAGTTCATATCACATCTTAGATACCACACAACATACTTGTGGTCAATTAAAAACTAAACTTTGGGTATTTTCGATAGGAAAAATCTCGAAATCTTTTGGTTTCCATGGCAAGTAAAATATTTTTCATTCCCTTCTGTTTCTATTGGGAAAATCTTTTTCAAAAACAACTATTTTTGTTTCAATGGAAAAACTTATCTCAATACTCAACTGCATGGAGAAATCAGAAGAAAAATGGGAAAAAATATTCAGAATCTGTAAAAAAAAAAAAAATGTTCTCTCAGTGTAGCAAAAGCACAGATTGAACCAATCGGAGCAATACCAGCTCTCAGAAAGCCCATAAGTAAGAAAAA
>NC_068989.1:90415505-90419229 GCF_001194135.2 Octopus bimaculoides
CAGCTCACTGCATTAACTCATTAATAATAACAACAATAATGGCTTTAAATTCACAACTAAGAGTTCATGAAACACATTCAGGGCAGAACAGGACAACAAAATGTAGGATTACATAGAGTAACATAAAAAGTGAAAACAAAAACAAAAAAAAAAAACAAATTTTAACAATGATTAATTCCCAAAAAAATGGGAGACTTCTTACAGTTACCATAACCACCAAGGCAAGTGCCCTCTCCACATCATCATCTTTCAATTCACAGGTACATGCTTAGAGTAGGCCCATTCACGCCACATTCATCCACTCTTCCAACAAAATTGCTGGAGGGAGCATTTCCCTCTGCACCTCAATTTTCTTTTCAAGTGAAACTTGAAAAAGTTGATGAGGACTTGACAAAAAGGACATTATCCATCTTCACCCTTTTCAACCTGGTCCACCATACAACCTCTTTTGCTAAGGCCACCAGACAAAGGGAACATTGCCTGCTCTTCCTGGCCAAAGGAAAGCGGTGGGACGATCTTCGCAATGGACTCGGCTGATAGTCAGATCTGTTCTACATGTGCTCAACATAAACCCCACAAGTCAGCAATACTCAAACTCTGGATGAGAGTACGCACAACCGTTCTGTCGCTCTGCGCACATCTCAGGCCAGCCCAGCTGATGGCACTTTCCATGCCTGTAGAGTTTATCCTGAAATGGCAATACTCGCAGTAGCACTACCAGGCCAAGAATTTCTGGAAATTTTCCAGAGGCCCCAGCCTGAAAGTTCTCCAGAACAGACCAACCAGTTGAGTCTTGACACCTAGAATCTCCCAGAGAACATCATCACACTTGCCCACCACCCGACTGACAGAGCTGTGAGTGCTTGGCAACACTCCAGGTGCCAGGCACTCTGCCTTGGCCTACGCTTGACCCACGACTGCAGCTCAAAGAAACAAGCTGCAGAAGACCGAGTCCCACAAATGGCAACCATGCCTGCTCACCCTCAAGAAAGCGCTGGAGATGTCAGAGGCTCAGCACACGTCTGTGCATGAGCAGCCAGTCTGACCCAGTCCTCCATTTCGTGAATGACACATTCAAGAAATTCAGTCACCCATCAGGCAGTTGGAAATGTCTGAGCAAGTTTGCGAAACTTCTGCAGCCCCCACTTCTAACACCAGCCCCACACAATCTAAATATATATCCAAGATGGCATTCTAATGACCCATTAGCACTAACAGTCAAGATGCTTCCAGCAAAATCTCCAAACATCTGAAGAAATCAGGTTGTCCTGCTCCTATCAAAGCATAAACAGCTATCATGACGGCACCCCATCACTACTGTTCACATGCAAGACTTACCTTCTGGGTCCAGGAAGAAGGCCCTTATTTTGAGATGCAGACCTCTCTGGAAGAACACTGCATGGAAGTAAATCTCATATCCACTGCAAAATGGATATGAAAGCTCATCAGTTGTAAAGTCTGCTCTCACTGAGTGACCCAAGGTTGTAGATGGGGCAGCTATTCCTGAGGGAATGCCAGGCCATGTGCATTTATACTGCCTCTCCTAAGCAAAGCCATGTTTGTTCGAGAGAAGAAGAGCGAGGAGAATTACTTACCCCATTTCTGTTGAGAGAGACAAGTGTTGTTGTTCTCTTGGACATTTGTGGGGGTCTCCACAAGCATTTCTTTGTTCAGTCTTATTTATGATCCCACAGAAATCTGCCCATGCCTTTGGGATATTTTGCTTTCGGTTTGTTGCAGTGTTCTTATAATTTTCAAAGAGTGTTGAAAATGTGATGGACTGGATGAGAGTAATGTCTGTATATTTTTGAATGTGTTTTATCAAGTCTGTGTCAATGTCTGCGTAGTTGATGATGCCTTGAGTGTGCTGCTTGTGTTGTTGGTCTGAATTGCTAGGCATTTGTAATGGTGCTGCTTCTAGTGCAGGAAATGGTTGTAGTTATGTTGGTGTATGTGATGGTTTGTTGTTTTCTGTGTCTCCTCTAATTTTTTTCATTTCTAGTTCTTTTTTCCCCCCACTTTCACCAGAATCAATTCCTTGCTAGCCAAGTTTTCACAGAGAGTTACCCTTGCACATTTCTAAGCTTGTGGATTTGTCAACTGGTCTAGGCGAGGCTTCACTTGGTTGCAATGGGTGAGGTTTTTTTTTTCTCGGATGTGGTATATCAATATCAATGGATCTCTGCTGCTGATTTTAATGCTGATGTTCTGCTGAAGGTATCTGCAGCTGTTGGGGTTTTCTTTTTCTTTGCATAGGGTCAGAAAAGCCTTTATGTGGTTTGTCTCGCCAGAAATGTACCATCTCGGCTTTCTGTCCTCAACTGTTATGAACAGCTGTGCACCATTAAGGGACGTTGATCAGGTCATCAATACTTCTTGGTTGGTCTCTATTGATAATCCCTTTCCCATTTTATGCACTTAGAGAATCAGTATTTTATTCTCTAATACTGTATAATATGGCTGCCACAAGCAAAGATGTTCGCTTCTGGTGGTACCTCTGCTACTTTTTCACCATCCTCTGACTGAGGTTATGTTGGAATTAGCAGCAATTCTTCTCTTTCTTTGGCTTTTCTTCAGTTGGAAATTTCAGTACCACAGCATCACCCATGGGCGACGCAAGTTTTCATCTCCCATACTGATCTCTGGAAGTTTTCAATCTGGGCCTGCATCGATCACACCTCTGGTCTTCTGGTTTTTGATGAAATTCATTTTTTTTTAGTTATCTTGTATTTCCTGTAATGTATTCAGAAACATTGTTTTCCCTTTGATAAGTGCGCTTTGAAATCCCTTAACGTTTTTCTTGACACGTGAACTTTCTCCAGACGAAACACACGCGAAATCGCTCCCATTTCGTTTAGAAATAAGAACAGCCGTTGTTTCAGTTCTATACGTTGGTGATGACGGTGGTAATAATGTTGTGTTTGGTTTCGTTGGTTGATGAGTTCGGTGCCGACGTTCGCATTCGGGTTAAGTCAATTTTGTAGTCCGAACAACGTGTTGTTATGTCGTCGTGTCGCCCGCCGCCGCTCTGCTGCTGTCTGTCTGTCGTCGCAGTTGTTGTAATTTACTCGATTCGAATTTAAACTTTTATCAGAGTTCACCTCCCACTTTCAGGACAACAACCAACGACTGTGTTGCCCGCAACCCTCTACTAATGCAACCTCTCACTTCTTTTCCGTCTTCCAGGTCACCGGGAAATGGAAAGTGGCGCCATGTTGGATTCGAAAGAATTGTTTTTTTCTCAAAATAAATTGAAACATTTTTCTTTTCAAATTAAATCCCGCAAAGGAGCGCAAACAAACAGATTTATGCAATGCTGGTGGGTTTCACAACTATTTTTTAAAACAAAGTTTAAATAACTAACAACTTTTGAAGACACAGATAAACTTTTAAGCGAGGCGACCCACGTCCAACCAGTGCAAATATCTAGTCTAGGCACAAGGCCTGAAATTCCGAGGGAGGGACTGGCAGATTATGAAACTGGCACTTGTTTAACAACCCCCGAAAGAATGAAAGACTAAGTCGACCTCGGGGGAATTTGAATAATAAATAATAATCAGCGGAGTTTGGAAATAGCTATCCTTCGAACTCCCATTCTTTACGGAGAATAAAAAGTGGAAGGCAAAACCAAAAACTTTTCCTTTCTCAGTTAAGGTTGGTGCTTCAAGGAGCAACTTTCCAAAAAAATAAAATAAAATCCCCTTCCTGCTAAATAATTTCTCTC
>NC_068989.1:90419489-90419785 GCF_001194135.2 Octopus bimaculoides
TAGTCTTGAGTGGTCGATCCTAACCCTAACCCTAACCCGCGTGTGCAAATGAATACGTGTTTAGGGTTAGGGTTAGGATCGACCACTCACGACTAGCTAGCGCGGACGCGCGACTGCGCGTTTGGGTCCGCGTTAGTCTAGGGCACAAGGCCTGAAATTCCGAGGGAGGGACTGGCAGATTATGAAGCTGGTACTTGTTTAACAACCCCCGAAAGAATGAAAGACTAAGTCGACCTCGGGGGAATTTGAATAATAAATAATAATCAGCGGAGTTTGGAAATAGCTATCCTTCGAAC
>NC_068989.1:90420188-90421671 GCF_001194135.2 Octopus bimaculoides
AAAAAAAAAAAAAAAAAAAAAAAAAAAAAAAATCACCACAAAGGTTGTTTTTTTCCTTTGTAGCAAACTAAAGTAAGGTGTATATCCTGCACCACGCCCACAGCAGACTATAGTCTGGATAACAATATACAGAATTATTTTTAAATATATACTAGGCCCAAGGCCGTTTGTTGATTTTACTTCCTTTACAAAACATGGTAATACAGTAATAAGACTCTACTAAGTTGCCGTCAAGTATAGAACTGAAAACAGGCAGATAACTAACATTTTAGAAATTAGTCCAGCACTCAACTGTGTCAGGAATGGATACGAAAGAAGTCTCAAGTTTTTAGACAAATAAACATAAATAAGAGATTAATAGGAAAATTTGCAGGCTTTATAACAGCTGCCCTCAAAGTATACACAATCCACGGACAAATTATAAAAGGGGTTAAAAGAAAAAGTTCAAGTCAGGTCTAATAATTTATCCATAAGAGTTCGTTGTTCGGTAGCTGTTGGTTTTACTTACCAATCGAACATCGATCATTATTTAATCGCACCTGTCACCACACCCCTTTTTATTTTTTTTTTCGTGTTTTTCTTTCACTGTCCTTTTTAAAAATAAATTTGGTTTCTGAGATTTCATCACTTCTGTCTGTTTTTTGTTCTTTAATCACGTTTGAAAGTATAAACAGTCTTGGCGCCTTCTTTCCATGCCGAATAGACAAACAACGCTAGGATGATGTGAACGGTGAAAATGGAACCGATGGCTGCGTAGAAATAGGAATCGCTGTTGGACATTTTGAATATATTCTCGAAGATAAGCCATTTACTGAGGAAATAGCTGAGAATCGGCAAAGTAAGCATCGCCGTACTGAAGAACATCATCGTTTTAACAACGGTACCAGAATCGCTGCTGTCGTCGTCTTCACGGATTCCTTGGAGTCCAGAGTCGGGAGGAAACGTATTTGCCATTTTACAAATAAACCAGTATATATGTGTGTGTGTATATATATATATATATTATACTGTATGTATATATACTCCTATTATAATTGGGTGCAATTAAGGCAAAGTGCGTGCAATAAATAGTTTTCTCGGGTGGTTAGGCGGAAATGAATTTTCCTGTCTTATTCGTTAGAGAGTTCGTATAATTAACAGTTAATTCCCCTTCTCAAGATTTATTTATTTATTTATGTCAGTGGAGACGCAATGGCCCAGTGGTTAGGACAGCGGACTCGCGGTTTCGATTCCCAGACCGGGCGTTGTGAGTGTTTATTGAACGAAAACACCTAAAGCTCCACGAGGCTCCGGCAGGTGGGGGTGGGGGTGAACCCTGCTGTACTCTTCCACCACAACTTTCTCTCACTCTTACTTCCTGTTTCTGTTGTGCCTGTATTTCAAAGGGCCAGCCTTGTCACACTGTGTCACGCTTAATATCCCCGAGAACTACGTTAAAGGTACACGTGTCTATGGAGTGCTCAGCCACTTGCACGTTAATTAT
>NC_068989.1:90422932-90432277 GCF_001194135.2 Octopus bimaculoides
GAATCACGGCCCGGCATCGATGCCACGACATCACAACTAGTGATCAGCACTGCCACACTCAGCCTCTCCTCACTTTCACATACAGAACTTTTCCTATAGTGTACTAACGAACTGGTATAATTGCTCACGTGTCATTTACTGACTCTTTCTATCTGCTGTAATAACTCACACATGTATCACTCACATACACACTTTTCTTTGTACGACGGCCTGTCTTTGATTATGTTCTTATATGTCGCATTCACACTCTCACACAGACATACATCTTTAACGCCACAATAAATATCTCTGTTATTCATCTTATACGGTTGTGGTCTTTCATTACTGGTCATCTATGTTATCGTCGCATAACATATCATCTATATCATCCATTGATATATATTTGTATGTTTGACCGTGTGACGCGTTTAAATAAAAGGAGTCCTCTGTTTTTTCCATTCGTCACCATATCTCCTTTTATAAGTTCGCACGGTCGTCCCTTACATATATATATAAGGATTTATTTTTCGTAATGCAATAAAAAAAAAACCAAGGCTGTGTATAATATAGAACACATTTATAAATAGGTCTTACAGCTGTTTCCAAGATATTTATTATATCCCTTCATCGGAGACGGTGTGAGAGGATGGTTAAGCAATAGTTAATTTAGTTAAGATAGGAAATAAAGAGTGAATGTAGATATTGTATTTGTAAATCCATTGTTTAGACAGAATGGTATACATATAAGATTCCAATAGCTTGAGAGTAAAATCCAATAGTCTTTAAGACTGGTCATTGCATTTGCAAATCCATTATTAAGAAAGGAAAAAGGAATACAAAAATAGAGATAAGGGAAAGTGTACCAGAATGGTCAGTGAATATAATAAGAAGGTATGACCATTCTGGTCTTTGTCTATGTTTCTCTATAAATTTTAATTTTATATCCAGCCATAGAAACCATGCCACAAGAGACAACTGGAGTCTGGACAGCTCCCTGGTTGGCCAGCTTCATCTGTAGGGCTGGTAAAAGGGAGAACACACTGAGAAACTGGGAGAAGAGGGCACACATTGTAGGGCTGGGAGAAGGGAGAACACATTGAAAGGCTGGAAGAAGAGGGCATGCATTGTGGGGCTGGGAGAAGGGAGAACACACTGAGAAACTGGGAGAAGAGGGCACACATTGTAGGGTTGTAACAAGTAAAAAATAAAAGATATTCAACACAGTTTGTTTTTCTATCTTTATTTGTCAACAGAATTTTTTTTTTTATTTAAATTTAAATTAACAACTAAAATTAAAGAAAAAGAAAAACAATTTCAGATCTCTTGGGTTGCAACTGACTGCAAATTATAATAATGGTTTCAAATTTTGGCACAAGGCCAGCAATTTCGGGGGAGGGGATAACTGAGATACATGGACCCCAGTGCTCAACTGGTACTTATTTTATCGACCCCAAAATGATATAAAGCAAAGTTGGCCTTTGCGGAATTAGAACTCAGAACGTAAGAACAGATGAAATTACTCCAAATAATAATAATAATAATAATAACAATAATAATAATAATAATAAAGGTCTATTCTTCTGCCACAACTTTTTTTTTTTATTGTTTTTGAGATTTGCAAAAAATTTTATCTTTTTTCAGGAGTGCCAAGTAGAAAAAGAAAAAAGAAAAAGTTTTTCTGACAGCCCAGTATTTGTCCATTTGTAATTTTTTTTTCCTCTACTTTTGTTATTTTTCTCACGTTTCTCTTTTTTTCCCTCTCTCTCACATTGGTTTTATCTTTTGGGAGATGAATGATCTCTTGTAAGTTGGACTTTGCATAATGTTTGGCCGCATGGGAGTTCTTAAGCCCATCTTTATACTGGGGGGAGTGTGAGGGTCCACGACATCCCACACATGGGGGTTGTTCACTTTAAAAGCCAGGATTTTGGCTATTTCTGGATGACCTAGAAGGCAACAGAGGAAACAATTTCTTTTTACTGATAAAGAATAAATGTAGTTCAACTCGTTCAACTTCTGATGGGTTTTGTGGTGCACTTGACTCCTGTATACAATAAGTTTGTTATATATTTATTCGTTTCAGCATCCAGATTCAAATGACTTTCAGTGACAAATTAGTTGATAATTTGATACAATGCAGTACAGAATCACAAAAACCCATACACACACACTAAGACATGCGCACACAAGGAGACAGAGGTACACACACACACACATAAAAACACACAAACACATGAATATGTAGAATACATACAAACAAATGTACACACATATATATACATATACACACACATGCATACACACACTTATATGTATGCATACATACATACATACATACACACACACACACACATATATACATACACACATGCATACACACATACATGCACACATATTTACATAATGCATACATACATACATTACATACACACATACATATATACACACACACATACATATATACATACGCACATGCACACATACATATACATGCACATACATACACACATATATACATACACACATGCATACACACATACATGCACACACATTTACATAATGCATACATGCATACATACATACATTACATACACACACACATGCACACATACATATACATGCACATACATACATACATTCATACATACATACATACATTCATACATACATACATACATACATACATGTGTATGTGCGCACAAACAAACAAAACAGAATGCAACTTGGAAAATGGACAGAATCAACGACCATTGAAAAGGTTGAATGACGCAACAAGAATTCTAGAAACATTAAAAAGTAAATGAGTGGGAATTTTACCGGTGATTGTGTAAGGGTTAAAAGTGTGTGTAAGGGTTAAGTGTGTGTCAGTACGAGTTAAGGTGAACAGATGCGATAGGCATGCGGATGTCTTGGAAGTAAACGAATGAATGACATCGATTCATAGTTAAAGTAATTTATTCACTGGACTTAAATTTGTCGTTGGTACACATAATTCTTCCCTACAGGTAATTGTTGACAACTGCTACGAGTTGCTAGAAATAGAAACAGGGTACATATGTGGGGGTAATATGTCTGATCTGAATATGTTTTTTTTTGTGTGTCTGTGTGCGTTGATCATCTGAGAAAGTAGTCTGCCATGAATCTTTCTGTCTGTCCCTCTGTTGACCACTGGTCAAATGAAATAACAGCTGTGGCAGCTAGAAGGACAGACATACTGCAGCAGAGATTGAACCTAAATAAGTCAGCTCCTGTCCATTTGAACTTCGCCTGAGATGATTTATCATTTTTTGACAGGGCAAAGAAAACCATTTTTCGCACCTGTTGATCATGGTATTTTGAACGTGTAAGAATCCTCAGGTTCGGTTTTGAATCTAAGCTTGGAGAAGGACGTGTTTATTCTTACACAACAATTTTTACCATTGTGTTCAATAATAAGGAATGACTCTCTCCAGACACAACTTTATACAACAAATACAATTGTTTATTCACTCAATTTGACATAATTTATTTTTACTTTTCGATCACCAAGGGGCTATTAATAAATGACTTAAGTTTTGCTTGTGAAAATGCTATGATTACATAGCTGGACATAAATATCCTTATGCAAACCAGAAAGTCACTCCCATCTTTTAATGATTGTTTGTGGGAGAAACATAATGGATGGGAACTTTTCAATGTTCTAATGGGCAGCCTTGATGGAAAAGAAATCAGTAAGATTGCATATTCGATTGGGACCACCAAGAGCTGCAGATAAGTTCTGACCTTTGTGGATCTTAAAATATCTTTTGAGGCCTCCGTTAGATTTGCAAACCTTCTGGGATACATTGCATCGAAAGGTCTGCACAGACATATAGGCAGAATCATTGGTGGAGGTTCGTTTTTCATGGGTTCGCAAATGAAATTTAAGCCCAGCAAAAGAAAGGCATGGTCTATCACAAAAATTCTTCCTTAAATCTCTCTTGCATTATCCTGGCCCCTTCAAATGCTTTCACTCCACTCCACACTTTTGTTCACCATCCAGTTTGATATATATGACAGGTTTCTATCTGAGAACTACAACTCAAATGACATGGCTACCTGTGGACTCTCCAATATATATAAAAACAAAAAACTTGTTTGATATAGTTACCTGCATTAGTGGCACAGTCAATTGGATAAATTCCAGATTTGTTGGGCACATTTATACGAGCACCTGCAAATGGAAAATAAAGTTTTAATACCAAGCATGGATGCAATTACTTGAATTTTTGCTGTTGCTTTTACAGCTGGATGGCTATACTGTAACTTCTCAGTTAGGGAGTAAAAAGTAGAACTTATTTATTCAGCCAGTCATGCAGTGGCAATAAAAGTTTGTGTTGTCCAATAAGTACACTTTAATTCACAAACTACCATGGATTCTTAAAAGATAAATACAAAACTACTACAAATATATTTGCATGTGTATGTGCTTTCTGTTTTTCTCTCCCACCCTTTCCCTATTCTTTGAGCGAGACGTAAACAGTAGCAATTCAGAATCATCATCATCATCATCATCGTTTAACGTCCGCTTTCCATGCTAGCATGGGTTGGACGATTTGACTGAGGACTGGTGAAACCGGATGGCAACACCAGGCTCCAATCTAATTTGGCAGAGTTTCTACAGCTGGATGCCCTTCCTAACGCCAACCACTCAGAGAGTGTAGTGGGTGCTTTTATGTGCCTCGCTCAAAATGGTGTCTTTTAATTACCAACCAAGTCTGGCATCCCAAATGGGGTAGTGTTACTGACTTTTATAGTCCCAGGAAGACGTCTCCTTCAGTTGGCTAAGACACACATTCTGTGTCTGATTAGTATTTGCAAGGGGAGGTCATCACTCCCATCCCTAGCCTAATGTGATACACAGAGAGAAGGAGAGAGAGAGAGAGAGAGAGAGAGAAATGGTAAATGAGTGAAAGATTTCCTTACCATGACGAAGTAGACACTTGACCACTTTGTAGTTGCCTTTACTTGCTGCTCGGTGTAAAGGTGTGTATCCCTTATTGTTCTGTTTGTTCACATCACATCCTGACCAAAAAGGAGCAAACATTGACATTTAAGGCTTATGATAAATATTTCATGCATTATCTATAGAAATATATTCCCATCATGCTTTCTTCGTCCATCCATTCATCCACCTATCTATATATGTGTGTGTCAGGATGTTGGCGGCGACGGCTTTATCTTTTGTCTGAGAAATTAGTTTCTTCTTTGTTGAGCATTTTCTTTATGGTGATTCCAATGATGACACAGTAGAGCACAGGACCTCAAAGTGGGCACCGAGAGGGTCTAGGTGGTTGCTGGTGTCTAAGGGGGGCGGTGTAGGGGGGGGGGTAGATTAAAAAGGATGCATTGGGAGGAAGGCAGTAAATTGGGGGACGCTATGAATTCATTATAATATTATTATAGTATTGTATACAATATTTACATTGTTTACATTATTTACATTTGACGGATATTTGTCCTCATCTTGATTGTTGTTAACACAACATTTCGGCTGATATACCCTCCAGCCTTCATCAGGTGTCTTGGGGAAATTGCGAACCTGGGTTCTCATTCCTAAGGTATTTTTCGATGTTGTTGTCATTATTATTATTATTATTATTATATGCCCGTGGGCATATGATGTAGTGGTTAAGAGCGCGGGCTACTAACCCCAAGATTCCGAGTTCGATTCCAGGCAGTGACCTGAATAATAATAATAATAATAATAATAATAATAATAATAATGATAACAGCATTGAAAAATACCCTAGGAATACCTAATTCAATGAGATTATGAAGGTTACTCTGATTACTATGCATAAAATGCAAAATATTTAATATTTTTTTTTTTGTAAATTAGGTAGGCATAATTCGCACCTGTCTTCCAATCACAGTATTTAAGCGACACATGGTAATGCTGTAGTACACGTGCTGCATACACTCCTGTGCACACTTCTTGACGTGCCAGAAAGGCAGAAGTAAATCTGCCTTCAACTCAGTCGCATGACTGCGTTTCGCTTATTTTTGTGTGCTTTACTACATAAAAGTCACCAGCTGCGTACTCTCAGTAATTACTGACGGCACGCGCCTGCTGTCATGGTAACAACATTGTCTGCCTGGCAAGAATTTCAAATCATTTCAAAAAAACTCAAAACTAGCAACAGAGTTATCTCCCATTGACTTGCAAAAATTCTCATTCTCCCCCCACCTCCTACCATCTGAAATTGGTGATGCCTTTCAAAATTTCTTCACCTCATTTGCCAAATTTCCTTCCATTTGTTGCCTTTTTGTTATAAATTTATAAATAATCCACAGAAAATATTTCTCTAATTCATTACATTTCCTAATGTGGTAGACAAATTTCTGTCAGTAAACTCTTCATTTTTCTGTCTTAATAAAAATAATAATAAATGAATACATAAATTAATAAACTAATTAATTAACTAACTAATCGATTAATTAATTATTAATTAATTAACCCACTAATTTTTAATCAAGTGGGAGATAATAATAATTATAATAATAATTCGAGCGAGATCGTTGCCAGTGCCGATGGACTGGCTCCTGTGCAGGTGGCATGTAAAATACACCATTTTGAGCATGGCTGTTACCAGTACCGCCTGACTGGCTTTCGTGCCGGTGGCACGTAAAAGCAACCACTACACTCTCGGAGTGGTTGGCATTAGGAAGGGCATCCAGCTGTAGAAACTCTGCCAAATCAGATCGGAGCCTGGTGTCGCCTCCTGGTCCACCAGTCCTCAGTCAAATCGTCCAACCCATGCTAGCATGGAAAGCGGACGTTAAACGACGATGATGATGATGATGATGATGAATAATTTCTATTACAGGCACAAGGCCTGAAATTTTGTTGGCATCGGCCATGTTCAGATGGTACTTTTTACGTGCCACCAGCATGGGGATCACAACTACAATTTCCATTTGGTTTTGATGTTGATGTACTTGACTCAGTTGGTCTCCTCAAGCACAGCAGGTCACCCTACGATCCAAGGTACTTGAATGGACTGGGGCTGGTTAGGTGAAGCTGGTGTAGGATATGCCAGAATACATGACGTTTTGACCAGCTAGAAACTGCTGCTTTTGGGAAAAAAAGAAGATAAAACAGATCAGAAGGTGTATCCCTAAATACATTCTGTCTGAAAAGAGAAAGATGCTGTGATCCTATCTGGAACACTTTTGACCATATTGTTGCTTGACAGGAGCTGACCTTGGGCTAAACACCAACACTAGGTGATCTAATCTCAAGTATCCTCTCTAAAAAAAGACAATATGATCATGGCTGGTATATCTTTGATTATAAATCTTACTTTTGCGATAGTGTTTGTGGGAGGTGGGGATGCAAAACAACAACAATAACATACCCATACAGTCATTATCATCCATTCTTGTTAATATCCACGTGTCACTCTTCAGAAAAAAAAAAAAATCGAGGGAGTTTTCCTGAAATTCTTACCATATGTAATGAGCAAGTCCAGAGTGGTAACGTCTGTTTCTGGAGAATTAAGAGCAGCATACGTGGCTAAATACAAAGGTCCATCGCCGTCTTTGGTGACACTCATAATATCAGCCCCTTAATGGAAATGGAAATAAACAAACATAAGCTAACAAATAAAAAAAAAAACCCTCAAAAGTACATTCACGTTATTCTGATTTCAAATGAGAAGCTCCTTCCCCCACCCCTCACCCCATTTATCTTTACTTGACTTTTTATTTTTTACATGTTTCAGTCATTGCACTGTGGCCATACTGGAGCACCACCTCGAAGATTAACCCTGGTACTTTTTGTCTTTTTAAAGTCTGGTACTTATTCTATCAGTCTCTTTTGTTGAAATGCTACGTTATTGGCATGTAAACTGTGGGGAAGCATGGGAGGTGTAAGGAAGGGAAAAAGGAGAGAAGTATATTCTTTTCTACTCTAGGCACAAGGCCTGAAATTTTGGTGGAGGGGCCAGTTGATTAGATCGACCCCAGTATGAAACTGGTACTTAATATATCCACCGCGAAAGGATGAAAAGCAAAGTCAACCTCGGTGGAATTTGAACTCAGAACATAAAGACAGACGAAATACCGCTAAGCATTTCGCCCGGTATGCTAATGTTTCTGCCAGCTCGCTGCCTTGGAGAGAAGTGTATTAAGAAATTAACTGAGCTCACTTGTCTGTTACCTTCTATTAATGACGCTTGAATCATCCTGTACAAGTATGTGTGTGTGTGAGAGAGAGAGAGAGGGGGGAGGAGAGAGAGAGTGAAAGAGAGAGAGAGAGAGAGAAAGAGAAAGAGAGAGAGAGAAAGAGAGAGAGAGAGAAAGAGATATATAGAGAGAGACAGACAGACAAAGACAGACAGACAGACAGACAGAGACAGAGAGAGAGTGTGTGTGTGTGTGTGTGTGTGTTTTGCAGCAGGCTGTGACATTGTACCTTCACAAAGTCCAGAAGTCCAGTCCATCCGTTGGCATAGGTCCTAGGGTCATTGGGGACCCTGGGAGCTATCCCAGTGGATTGCAAACTTTTGATAGGGACCTACCATGCAGAGGCATAAATAGGTTTGTGTAGGGCCAGCACCCCAACCCAGAGAAAAGCAAAGTTACAGACACACCAATGTCAATTTAAAACCAACAAAACCTAAGAGAGAGAGAGAGAGAGAGAAGCCTTCTCTCAGTGAAACATATAACATTGTGCAGGAAAACCTAAAAGGAAAAGCAGAGATACAAATGGAGAAAAGCAGAAAGACAACCCAGATTGCAGAAAAGAGGAGAGTCATAGGTGGACTACAGCCCATAGGGATCAGAGGCCTTGAGTATGAGTAGAATAAAACTATGCCAGCTTTTGAGATTAGGCAAAATAACTTAATAGTAATTGAGAGCAGTGATCAACCTCATTGCAAATGGACACAATTGGTCAGTTCAGAGACAGATATTGTCAAGGACAATGTTAGCCATGCTATGGCGTAAAATAATAAGGAAACAAAAGAAATTTACCTTTTAGTAGTAAATAAAGAATCAATTTCCTGGATCCACTGAGGCAGGCACACTGTAATGGGGAAAAACAGCAGACATGTGTCATTATCAACATCATTGTCATTTTAAAATTTGCTTTTACAAGTTTGGAGAGGTCAGATGGAATTTGTTGAGGTAGATTTTTCTACAGCCAGATGCCTTTCCAGTCACCAACTCTCAGCTATTTCCGAGCAAGGTAACATTTCTGTATGGCCAGACATGTTTTCATTGAACATTGGAAATGAAGGACACCACATGTATGATGGTAACGCTCGTTTGCAACTATTACATCACTTCAAGACAAGGTAGCACAAACACACACAAACACATACATACATACATATATATATA
>NC_068989.1:90432327-90432978 GCF_001194135.2 Octopus bimaculoides
GTCCCTCTTAGCGTGAGGCATTCATGTATAGCAATGCCCTTATATAAATAAATATATTTTAGGGAATAAATGATGAATTTTTCCCTTATGAGGTTTTTTCCTGCAAGCTACTTAATAAATTCTTATAAAAGACTTTATCCTATTATTGTATTGAATATATATATATATATATATATATATATATAATATATATAAATTAAAATAAGCAACAAGGATATCCAAAGTTAATGCAGTATGATCGTTTCATGTGACTCCATTTATTTAAGCAATGTGAACATTACATCAAATGTAAAATGCAGAGCAATAATCCTCAGCTGCATAAAGACATAGAAATTTACTGAAATTTCATTTCAACAGAAGTACATATTGTTGTAACTACATTTAAACTCTCCAAGTAGAAAGGAAGAATACGAAAAACCATTTTGACTTAGCCAGACCATACAGGATTTACTCTTTGTAAGCCTAGTACTTATTCTATTGGTCTCTTTTGCTGAAGCACCAATTTTGCAGGGACATAAACACACCAACATCGGTTGCCAAGCAATGATGGGGTGGACACACACACACACACACACACACACACACACACACACACACACACACATATGTACGACAGGCTTCTTTCAGTTTCCATCTACCAAATCCACTCAC
>NC_068989.1:90434907-90438478 GCF_001194135.2 Octopus bimaculoides
TATATATATATACAGACACACATATGTATGTTTTTTTTAGATTTATTGATTTGTGTATTGTGCTTCTGTGTAAGTGTGTGTGTGTGTGTGTGTGTGTGTGCTTCTGTGTGTGTGCTTCTGTGTGTGTTTGTGCATGTGTGCATGTAATTATAGCCCTGTGATATTTCTATTCATGGCTAAAATGTTTTTGGGCCGATATACTGCTTACAATTTACTTCATACTTTCAGCAGTATTGTTGTGGCTTTTAGATCGTAACATTTAATTAACAATGCTTCAGGAAAAGCTACCAACACCAACGGCAAAGGTAACAGTGCTTTCACAAACAGTCACAGCTCTCTCTGTCTCAGCAGGGGCTGCAAGACCAGATTTCTTTGGACATGTAGAGGCTTTCCCAGGGCCATTTCATTTCCTAGTATTAAAGGGTAACTAGAATTGCAGGGTTTGTTTAGGAGTGGCCAACACAAGAAGGGTGTGTAAGAGATTCACAAATCTGCTCAGATGTTTTCAATATTCTAATTTATCTTCTATTGTTTTGCTTTTTACTTGTGTCAGTCATTAGAGTGTGGCCATGTCGGAGCAATGCTTTGAAGAATTTTTAGTTGAATGAATTGACCTTAGTGCATTTTCTTTTTTAATCCTGCTGCTCATTCTATCAGTCTCTTTTGCTGAACCACTAAGTTACGGAGATGTAAACACACCAACACTGGTTGTCAAGCAGTGGTGGGGGACAAACACAGACGCACACAAAAATATATATGTATGTGTGCGTGTGTGAGTATCATCATCATCATCATCATCATCATTTAACGTCCACTTTCCATGCTGGCATGGGTTGGATGGCTTGACTGAGGACTGGCAAACGATTAGAGCCTGGTGCAACTCTCTGGCTTGTCAGCTCCTCACAAACTGTCCAACCTATGCCAGCATGGAAAACAAACATTAAATGATAATGATGATGATGATGATATATACATATATACAATGGGCTCCTTTCAGTTTCAATCTACCAAATCCACGCACAAGGCCTTGGTCAGCTTGAGGCTACAGTAGAAGACACTTGCCCAAGGTGCCACGCAGTGGGACTGAACTGAAATCCCTGTGTTTGGGAAGCAAGTTTCTTACCACACAGCCATGTCTGTCTTCCATGTTGGCCTGAGTTGGTATTGTTTAAATTTCCTAAGCACACCAATGGACAAACCACACTGCTTAGAGATTTCATTGGGTCACCCCACATGGATAATGGAAGTCATACAAGGACCAGTCAAACACTGGTTTTAATTAAATTGCCCATAATCCCCACTTACGTGGCCTGAGCAATAAAGTATCTGGACTATTGCCATAGTAATGAAGCTGAAACATGTAGAGTGAAGCTGCTCACCAAAAACCGACCTTGAACTCTGCTGTGTATGTGGACTAAGTTTTAATGTTCTAGCTCACTTTCACTATTAATGCGACAATTACATGCTACACACCTTCCTTCCAAAGTATTTGGAAGGAAGGTGTGTAGCGTGTGATTGTTGCATTAACCATGACAGAGAAAGTTGTCATGGTGATACCTGCTCAGAGGCCGACGCAAAGTTGCAGAAAATGTATGGAGAGGAGTGTATGAGTTGTACACAAGTGTATGGGTAGTTCAGACGTTTCCAAGATGGCCGAAAATCTGTCAATATTGACAAATGTTCTGGGAGACTTGCAACCAGCAGAACTGAGAAAAATATCACAGATGTGCATGCAGCTGTGGGGGGAAATCGTCAAATCACCACCTGTGAGTTATCAGAGGATATGCAGATTAGTTACAGTTCAATTCAGTCCATTATCACTGAAGATTTGGGTATGAGACATGTGTCTGCCAAGTTTGTGCCAAAACTGCTTTTAGCTGACCAAAAAGAAACTTGGGTTTCAGTTGCGCAAGATCTCCTTGATTATGTCAAGAATGATGAAAACTTTTTTTGAAAACATTGCGTAGGCCTGAGCAGGTATCACCAAGCTTTTGGCAAAATTTGATGCAGATTCTCTGTCATGGTCAATGCGACAATCACATGCTACACACCTTCCTTCCAAGCACTGCTGTAAACAGCGCAGAAGTGAGCTAGAACATTAAAACTTAGTGCACATGCACAGCTGAGTTCAAGGTCAATCTGTGCCAAGTGGCTTCACTTTGCGTACTTTAGCCTTGTTACTTGTTACTATACTTATTGATCAGACCACGTTTATATGTGAGTCGATAGATTTCTGAGATTAGATAACAGACCACAAATATCAAGCTAACAGTAATTTGGATTTATTAATTCTCATCGGAGAATTCTCTTATTTCCATTGCTGTAATATCAAAAGAATACATCAACATAACATGAATAATTAAAAATTCAATATATCTAAAAATATTTATGTCTAAAGCTTAGTTTTGCTGTGGTATGTGGCCTGGAGGATTTCTTAACAGATGTCAAACAATGTAAAGTAACTTAGGAATATACATAGGTGCAGGAGTGGCTGTGTGGTAAGTAGCTTGCTTACCAACCACATGGTTCCGGGTTCAGTCCCACTGCGTGGCACCTTGGGCAAGTGTCTTCTACTATAGCCTCGGGCCAACCAAAGCCTTGTGAGTGGATTTGGTAGACAGGAACTGAGAGAAGCCCATCGTATATATATATATATATATATATATATATATACATACATATATATATGTATATGTATATGTATATGTATGTGTGTGTATATGTTTGTGTGTCTGTGTTTGTCTCCACACCATTGCTTGACAACCGATGCTGTTGTGTTTACGTCCCCATAACTTAGCGGTACGGTAAAAGAGACCAATAGAATAAGTACTAGGCTTATAAAGAATAAGTCCTGGGGTTGATTTGCTCGACTAAAGGCAGTGCTCCAGCATGGCCACAGTCAAATAACCAAAACAAATAAAAGAATAAAAGAAAAGAATAAAAGAATACAAATCTAACTTTTTTTTTTAATGCAATTCTGAGATATTTTTCTCTTGAAATTAAAGCAGAGGGGTTAAATAAATTTTTGAAGACTAATAAATCTAAAACTAATGTTAGTTCTATGTTTGTGTTATGTGGTAAGTCGAGGTGACAGAATTGCTTGCGAGCTGGGTAAAATGCTTTGTGGTTTTTCCTCTGACTTTTAATTCTGAGTTCAAATTCTGCCGAGGTTGACTTTGCCTTTCGTAAAAATAAGTACCAGTTGAACACACACCAGGGTTGATGTAATTAGCTTACTCCCTCCTCCGAAATTTCTGGCCTTGTGCCAAAATTTGAAATCAATATTTGTGTTATGTTGCTGTGAACTTAGATTCATTCTGCAGAAAGACTATATATATATATATACATATATATATATATATATACATACATATATATCATCATCATCATCATCATCATCGTTTAACGTCTGCTTTCCATGCTAGCATGGGTTGGACGATTTGACTGAGGACTGGTGAAACCGGATGGCAACACCAGGCTCCAGTCTGATTTGGCAGAGTTTCTACAGCTGGATGCCCTTCCTAACGCCAACCACTCAGAGAGTGTAGTGGGTGCTTTTACGTGTCCCCCG
>NC_068989.1:90439212-90439848 GCF_001194135.2 Octopus bimaculoides
GTACGCATGCGTCATACAGTCTGCCTTTTACTCTGAGTGAGAGTCCCTTTGTCGCCAGCAGGGGTAAGAGCTCTCTAAACTTTGCCCAGGCTATTCTTATTCTAGCAGCTACACTTTCAGCGCACCCACCCCCACTACTAACTTGGTCGCCCAGATAGCGGAAGCTATCGACTACCTCTAGTTTTTCACCCTGGAATGAGATATATATATATATATATATATATCAAAAGGATGTGTTATAACACTATTCATGATATACAAAAACTACCATACTGCCATACCAACAGTCCAACATATCTCCATCATCAGCTGCCCCACAGATATCATTATGGTTTTGACACCTAGGCAGTACCATTCAATCCGGTGATATCAGCAGCACCAAAATAAGTGTTGTTTGGGAACAAACATATCAAAGAAACCACAACTTTCAAACACATTTACCCTCTGTACAAAAATATTGGTAAAATAAATTCGATAAGTAAATCAATAATCAACTCCTAAATATGTAATTATATGCATATATATGTATACACATATATATATATTTATATTATTCAAAAGAATTCCAACTCTGTTTTTTTATGTTTTATTTATATTCCTCTATACACTGTCATACAAACCCCTTCCTTCTATATA
>NC_068989.1:90441121-90446098 GCF_001194135.2 Octopus bimaculoides
ATATATATATATATATATATATATATATATATATACACATACATATATACATACACATATACATTTAGCATACAAATATGTTTGAAGGTATTTGATTTTTGAAGGCTTTCTGTTCAGTGATAAACAGAGATGCACTCAAAAACCATTATTCTGATTTTCTTCACAGCCAGGACAGATTCATAGATTTATTGGTAAATAATTAATTGGCTTGCTAGCTTGCTGGCTTGCTAGCTTGCTGGCTTGTTGACAAGCTGGGTAGAACTGTAAGCTATGTTTTTAGAGACAATGAAGTCCATGTTAAGTCAATGATGATAATGATGATGATATTGATGCCAACCAAGATCATGATGAATGTGATAATGGTTGGAGAACCGCAAGTACTTTATGCTCTGTTCCGTTGACTAGATTCTGTATGATGGGCACATCACCTATGTTTACAAAGTCAGAAAACAGCACAGCTCCCATGATTTTCGGAAACATTTTTGTCACGCTAAGAGTTGCTGAAGCATGGAACAAACTGCCAGCGTCAGTTGTCAGTTGTCAGAGCACAGCGTCCTTCAAAACTGCCATGCTTCCTGAGATTCGCCAACACTACACCTGATTTTCTTCCCTCCATACACACACAAGCATGGATCTGACTCATACACTGTTCACTTTCCAGACATCTGTACATTACTGCATATGCTTTATGCACACTTTTGACAAGTTGTTGTGCACCTGAGCACTGTATACAATAATTTCATTATATTATTAGTTAGCATGTCACACTCATTATCACCAGATCATGGGTTCGATTCCTGGACCAGACAGCGTGTTTTGTTCTTGAGGAAAACGTTTGTACCAGCAGTCTGGAACCCCTATCGTGCTCAGGACATTGACCTCCTGGAAACTGTTCAGAGACGTGCAACCAAGCAAATACCCTCCATCAGGCATCTGCCAAACTCTGAGCCTCTTGAAGCTCCGACGTCTGGCAACTGACTTGGTACTTGGTAAACACCCACAAAATTATTAACTATTGCATCAACAACCACTTTGAGCACCTTTTTGAGCTCCATGTGTCTAACACATGTAGGCATGGCTACAAAGTCAGGAAACAGCACAGCTCCCATGACTTTCAGAAACATTTTTTTTCACACTCAGAGTTACTGAAGCATGGAACAAACTACCTGCATCAGTTGTTAGTTGCTGAGACATTGCATCCTTTAAAACCTCAATGCCACCTGAAATTCATCAACACTACACCTGATATCCCACCTCCATATGTATGCACACATGTATATCATGAATCATACACTGTTCACTTTCCTGACTTTTGTACATAATTCTATGCACCTTTGATGAGTTGTAGGGCACCTGAGCACTGTACACAATAATTTCATTATTACTATTTTATCTTTATTTCATTTCATGTTGCTCTAGTGCTGTATGGGGACCAGCATGTCAGACAATAGACCCAACATGTCTTCTGCATGTCATAAAAAGGGGCTAAAAAACCCCATAAAAGCCCTCACCACAAAAGACTACCTGAACAGATACACGGGTTGGAGGGCTGTTGTCATAGGGATGCAAAGGTATCGTCTGCCAAGTGTAGAAGGGAGTCGCCAACAAATAGTGGATGCAACAATGCACTGTTACAGTGTACCCCCTCTCCATACCACCACCACCACCCTGTACACAGCATCTTGTACACAGCATCCTGTACACAACACCCTGTACACATCATCCTGTACAAGCCAGTCCTCTACTCCTAGCTTCTTCAGCAACCGCCAGATCTCCAAATAAGGAGCTGTCAGGTGAATATAGTCTTTCACCACCAACTCAGTAGATGTGCACTGAAAGTACGATTTTAAGTATTTGGGTAAAACAAATAACAACTGTGATGTGCTTCAGGTCATCAAGTTGTCCTCTCGATTACTCCTCGCCTCTCTTCTAAAATGAAGCCCCTCCATGGCAAGAAGCCTATTCTGCTCTGTCCCCTTCTCACATACTTGCACTCATCTTTTGTCCCTCATCTCCTAGCATATAGTCTCCACCACCACCGCCACTGCCGCCTGCATCACCAGTGTTTGTAGATTTGCAACCTGCATGGAGGCCACACCAGTGTTGGTGGCACTAAAAATGCATTCGGTACATTCAGTACACACACATGTGCTGGAATATACATGTACAGATAGAAAGAGTGAGCGAGAGAGAGGGAGAGAGAGAGATAAAGACATTTCAATTCACTAATTGAATATAACTGACATAAACATGGTCCCCTCTCTTCAGATATATGAAAAGAAATATGTCCACACACATAAATACGGGGAGGGAAAGGAGAAAGAGAGAAACATTAAAATGCCTGATGTCAAATAAATCAGCATCGAATCAATAACACGAAATAGGCAGCACCAAAACGATTGTACGGAAACATCTCACATCCACCAATCTGAATCATTACACCTCCCAAAATGATAAAAAAAAAAGGTGTTTTACATACCTTACACAGATCGTATATGTTCAGTTTATATGGGTTCTGAAAATCATCTTTCTTCTTTGTCAGTTCAGTATAGAAAGATTTTTTAGCTTCTGTAAAAGACGATCACTTAATTACAAATAAAATATTTTCCAAATAGAAATCGATCTCATGTAGAATTGCCCAACTTTGACAGATATTTTGCATAAGAGAAATTTCTTCTGTTAAATGTCAAGAAAGCTCAATTTAGTACAAGTAAGGTGATCAAGATAAATGTGGTTTTGTATTGGGACCTGAATGTTACCTGTCTGTCACATGAACTGTGAGGCAAATATATCTTCTAGCAATTGCTTTAACACAGATGCTCAACTGATTCAAACTACTAACATATAATCAAATAACGAAATATCAGACGGTAAACATTCAGATTACCTTATCAAATCATCATCATCATCATCACCATCATCATCATCATCATCATCATCATCACCATCATCATCATTTAACTTCGTTTTCCATGCTGGCATTACTCTTAAACTTTAACAACAAACTTTTATATGAACCCCCAGGGGCCACAGAGATCCCCAAGGGACCCTGGTTAGGTCCTGGTCTAACTTGAAAAATTGTCCTTACTATCCTTTCTTCTCCACTCCATCACTCATCATCATCATCATCATCATTTAACGTCTGTTGTCCATGCTGGCATGGGTTGGATGGTTTGACCAGAGCTTGTAAGCTGAAAGGTCGTGCCAGACCCCAGTCTGATTTGGCATGGTTTCCTACAGCTGGATGATCTTCCTAACACCAACCAGTCTGAGAGTGTAATGGGTGCTTTTATGTGCCACCAGCATGGGTGCCATTTGTGTGACTCAAGTATCTGCCATGACTGTGATTTTGCTCGGCTTGATGGGTCCTTTTATCAAGCACGACATAGTGCCAAAGGTCCCAGCCTTTGCTTCCGTGAGGCCCTCGCTTGAAAGGAACTCTGTCACTTTGCCTCCGTGAGGCCAAACACTTGAAAGGAGCTTAGCCACTGTTTTTTTCTCCCTTTCTTTTTCTATTCCATTGCCTTACACAAACACTTCCCTTTTCTCTCGACAAACTCATTTTTACATCACACCGAATTTGTATATACTTTGCTCCATCCACAAATAATACTAAATTAAGTTGGCAAACAAGCTGAAACTTCAAAGTCACTATCTACACTTTTCTTATAAAAATAAATATATATATACATATCTATTATGTAGACATATATTTAACCCATTAGTATTTAAACTGGCCATATCTTATGTCTTTATTGCCCACAAGGGGCTAAACATAGAGGAGACAAACAAGGACAGATAAAGGGATTAAGTCGATTACATCGACCCCAGTGTGTAACTGGTACTTAATTTATTGACTCTGAAAGGATGAAAGGCAAAGTTGACCTTGGCGGAATTTGAACTCAAAACGTAGCCACAGATGAAATACCGCTAAGCATTTTGCCCGGCATGCTGACGTTTCTGCCAACTTGCCGTCTGGCCATATCTAGCCATATCTGGCCCAAATATTCTACTTTTAAGTTTAAACTAAGCAGATCCAGCCTCTCACGCCCACCCTACGATGTCATTCTTAAAATAAACAATTGCATCATAAAAATCTCAAAGCTATGAGATAATCCATGATTAATTCAAAACAATGTGAATAAATAAGGATTACATTTGACAGAGTAATCTGAATTTTAAAGGATAAAATATGGGGTTGTCAGATAAATTCATTTGCTTTTTTTCTATTTATTTTAATGCTTTAAAATGTTATTCAAATTAACATCATAATTAGTGTTACATGTATGTTTTTTTATTCATCGTTCAATTCTTCCTCTCCAACTTATGTTTATTACCTCCGCCTTAGCGAAGGTGGAGGTATTCTTTTCAGTTGTGTTTGTTAATCTGTGGACAAGATATCTCAAGAACCGCCAAATGGATTCAGATGAAACTTTCAGGGATGTTTGGCCTCGT
This sequence comes from Octopus bimaculoides, assembly GCF_001194135.2. Classification (NCBI taxonomy): domain Eukaryota; kingdom Metazoa; phylum Mollusca; class Cephalopoda; order Octopoda; family Octopodidae; genus Octopus; species Octopus bimaculoides. Next base: position 90,445,577 of record NC_068989.1, read on the forward strand.
GACTGTCACAGACTGATTAGATTTTTGAGATCGATCCAGTACTGGGCAAGGATTCTGGATTATTTTTCCATTTTTTAAATTTAATTTTTGAGAGCAGTTGGGTTCATTTTTAGTATTCTCGTTTGGGAGAGCATTCAAGTTTATTTCAGATATTCTCATTTAAAAAATCATCTCTGGCTAATCGTTGAGAGGACGTTGGTGTTGCTTTGGCAGAGGTTTGCACTCCTCTGAGTAATCATGTTGATTTTGAATTTGAATAAATTTGGCATTTTTTCAGACATATGGTGATGGAGTGCCGAGTAGAAAAAAAATAAATATGAACAAATTTATCTGACAAACCAATACATGTAAAAAGATACGTTCATATGTAGATACATATATAAACACACAGAAGTATGAAATAATTTTTAGTTTTGATTTTTTTTTTTTGGTGGGGTGGAGACAATGTATTTTGAAGTAAATACAGGTACAAATGATAGAATGTAAATATTTATTTCTTTATGGTCTATAGGGGGCTAAACA
>NC_068989.1:90448829-90450025 GCF_001194135.2 Octopus bimaculoides
AACAACAACAACAACATTGAAAAATACCTTAGGAATGAGAACCCAAGTTTGAAATTTCCTCAAGACACCTGATTTAGGTTTGGAGAGTATATCAGCCGAAATGTTGTGTTAGCAACAAACAGATTGAGGATAATGATGCAATCTAGATTTGCAACAATACCGTATGAGAAGAAAAGTTATATTTCCACGTATCATTAATGGAAATTTCAAAATCAATCATAAAACTCCCAATGAATCCCAACTGAACAATTTCGCTAACTTTAAAACTTGCCCTGGGCCAATCAAAGCCTTGTGAGGGGGAGATGGTTGACAGAAACTGAAAGAAGCCCATTCAGTTTTCCATCTACCAAATCCACTCACAACTCACAAGTTTTTGGTTGGCTAAGGGGTTTAGTGGAAACTTACTGGAAGCGCTGCACAGTGGGACCGAAACCCAAGATGGAGTGATTTTTACCAATTTAAATTTATTCATATAATAATAGTCATTTATAGTTTGTTTTGTTGTATGTTTGGACTAAAATAGATGGGTAACCTTTTGTTCATCGGGCAGGTTAAGACAAACTGAGTTGAATACTCTGTTAATAACGGAGGGTGACATATTAGTCATCATTCTTTCATCGGATGTGATTTAAAGGAAGGCTTTCTTTGCACAAGTCAGACAATGCAGCAAAAATGTCCACTGCTTTTCATCTCTACTCTCCAAATATTTTCAAATCCCACAATGCTTTTCTATCACTTCAGAACATCAGACAATATTGGCATCAAAGAATATGGTTTTTTTTTTTTTTTATTGTAATTTATAAAGGAAAACAATTTTTATTTTTATTTTTCACTTTACTAATAATCTCAAGCCAATTAGAGAGCTTGAGAAATGGTGAGCAGTGGGGGGGGGGAACAGAGATAGAAAAACAGAGTGCGTGTGTGTGTGTGTGAGAGAGAGAGAGAGAGAGAGAGAAGGAGAAGGAGGGAGATGGATGAGAGAGAGAGAGAGAAAAGAATCATGCTAATAGAAGAGAGAGAAAGACAGGTAAAAACAGTGAGAGACAGAGAGCAAATAAATTGAGAAAGACAAAGAGAGAGGGGAAGAGGAGAGAGAGAGAGGAGGAGGAGAGAGAAAGGAAGAGATTATAAAGAGACTGACAAACAGAGAGAGAGAGAGAGAGAGAGAGAGAGAGAGAGAGAGAGAGAGAGAGAGA
>NC_068989.1:90450035-90453182 GCF_001194135.2 Octopus bimaculoides
ATTTCTATGAGAAATAGAAAAGAAGAAGACTTCTTTATAAATTACACACAAATTGCCCACAAGCACACACACACACACACACACACACACACACACACACACACACACATTTGGCTATATGTTCTTTATACAGAAGACACGCTTGGAAAATTTTCATATGTGTGTTTCCCTGGTTATCATTATCATCATCATCATCGTCGTTGTTTAATGTCCGCTTTCCATGCCGGCATGGGTTGGACGGTTTGAGTGGGGACTGGTGAGCCAGATGGTTGCACCAGGCTCAATCTGATCTGGCAAAGTTTTTACAGCTGGATGCCCTTCCTAATACCAACCACTCTGAGAGTGTAGAAGGTGCTTTTACGTGCCACTGGCACAAGGGCCAGTCAGGCGGTTCTGACAACGACCATACTCAAAAGGTGTTTTTTATGTGCTACCTGCATGGGAGCCAGTCTGGCAGCACTGGCAATGACCACGCTCGAATGATGTTTTTCACAAGCCACTGGCACATGTGTCAGTAAGGCGATGCTAGCAACAATCACACTCGAATGGTGCTTTTTATGTGCCACCGGCACAGGAACCAATCCGTGGCCCTGGCAACGATCACTCTCAGATGTGCTTTTAACGTTTCACTGGCATGAGTGCCAATCAGACGGTACTGTCATCGGCCATGTCAGCGATTTTGATTTTGATTTTGATTTCACTTGCCTCACTCGGTCTTCGCAAGCAAAGTTCATTGTCCATTGAATGAGGGGTATTCATCGGTATTCAATGGAGAGGATATGTAAGGTAATTTTGACAGTTAAATATAACCTTATACAGAAATGTTGACATAGGAATAAACTTCAATAATAATGGATATCAGCGTCAAAACTCTCTTTTACAGTTTAAACTTGATATATAACCAAGGAGATCGATCCTTAAGGAGTTTACTTTAGACCTTTGGGGAGAAATCTCTTGCTATATTGGTAGCGATTAGATGTTTATCTCATCAACACATTGTAGAGATATCATCATATGAACAAATATATATATATATATATATGTATATATATGACGGGGTGCTGAAAAGTTCTTGGCTTTGGATAAAAGAAAAACAGGAGAATCAGTTAATTATGATTTTATTCAACATATTCCCCTCTCAAATTCACACACTTATTGGGACAGTCCTTCTTTTTTTCCAAGCCTTCTAAAAGAACTCTGAAGTTTGGGCCTTCAACCAGGCCTTTCGCGAAACCCTTAAAGCCAGGAACTTTCCAGCACTCCTTCGTATATATTTATGTGTATGTATGTATGTATGTATGTATGTATGCTTGCATGCATGCATGCATGTATGTATGTATGTATGTATGCATGTATGTATGTATGCATGTATGTATGTATGTATGTTTGGATGTATGGCCGGATGGATGGATGGATATACTTGTATATGTATATGAAAGCTTGTGTGTGCGTGCGTGCGAGCGTGTGTGTGTGTTGAAAGCACGAATCGACTCCAGGTTCTAATTTTAACACCATCTTTTTGTTGAACCGCTAAGTCGCAGGAACGTAAACAAATCAACACTGGTTGTCAAGCGGTGTTGGAGAGCAAACACACACACACACACACACACACACACACACACACACACACACACATGTATTATATTATATACACACTCACGCATGCACGTACACACATATAAACATGCATAAATGTAAGGTATACACGTTGCATTATTTAGGCATAACGAAACACAACCGAGTAAAGAGATAAATTAGCTTTAAAGTGTTTTTCTCTCTTTTTCCTGTAAAGAAATACTCGCTAAAATAACTGAAAATAATGACTCTCGTATAACACAGAAAATATGAATGAAAAGTTAAGTATTTCATTGGAAATACTTCAATTTTCATTCAAATTTTCCCAGACAAATTAGTATCTGATATTAATAATAGTGAATTTCCGACATCAGAAGTCCGATGTCCGTAGCTTGTAATGTTAACTTACGACATGCATTATAGTCTTTCATTTCGGGACAAATAATCAGAAATAGAATAAATATTTGCTATGAGATAAAGATACGTGACCTTGGGATACTTTAAACGAAATCTGTGGACGGAGAAAATGTTTGAAGTTAGAAGAAATCTGTGTGATTCAATCAATGTGTTAATGGCAGACGGGACTGTTTGGTTAAAAATGGTTGAATAGCAGACGACAGTTGTGTGGGATAGATAGAGAGGGAGATAGATAGGGAGGGAGAAAGACTAGAAAGAGAGAAAAAGAGAAAGGGGATGGAGATATAGAAGGAGGGAGAGTGATATATACATATAAAGGGAGAGATTGATAGATAGATAGATAGATAGAGAGAGAGGGAGAAAGAATAGAAAGAGAGAAAAAGAGAAAGGGGATAGAGAGATATAAATACATATAAAGGGAGAGATTGATAGATAGACAGATATATATATATATATATATATAGATAGATAGATAGATAGATACAGAGAGAGAGAAAAAAAGAATAGAGTAAAGGTTAGAAGGATAAACAGGGACAGTTAACATAGAGTAGGACAAATAGATATAAATATAGACATAGATGCAAACGCACACACAGATACACATATACATACACAACATATGCATACACATACTCACGCTCTCTCTCTGTCTCTCTCTCCTCTCTCACACGAACACATTTGTGTGTCTGGCTATCTCTATAGCTGTATGTACGTATCAAAGTATGTGTACATACACATATACACATATATTATATAATATATACATGCATGCACACACACACACACACACAATGACTAATATGAAACATCATTAATGTCTGTACCAGGTGGTGCTATTTAGTAGGTATCAAAGTGTATGTATATATATATATGTGTGTGTGTGTGTGTGTGTGTGTGTGTGTGTGTGTGTATACATATATATATATATATATATACATATACATCATCATCGTTTAACGTCCGCTTTCCATGCTAGCATGGGTTGGACGGTTCGACTGGGTCTGGGAAGCCAGGAGGCTGCACCAGGCTCCAATCTGATCTGGCAGTGTTTCTACACCTGGATGCCCTTCCTAACGCCAAGCCAACCACTCCATGAGTGTAGTGGGTGCTTTTTACGTGCCACCGGCACAGGGGCCAGACGAGGCTGGCATATAT